>NC_133573.1:26593965-26894913 GCF_048773025.1 Camelus bactrianus
GGCAAACCCAGCCTCATCTGGATCTCAAGAGAATTATGCTACTGAATTATATACTCAGTTATTAGGGAAAGAAGGTGAGGGTACCCACATGACCAGCACCCAATTAAAATCTTGGGTGCTGGGTCTCTAACGGGCTACCCCAATGCACACATCACAACCAATTACTCGAGGAATTAAGCACATCCTGGTAACTCCATGGGGAGAAACTCTTGAAAGCCTGTGCCTGGTTTCCACCAGACATTTCCCCGCATGCCTTTTCCCTTTGCTGATTTTGCTTTTGTGTCCTTTTGTGTAATAAATCTTCACCATGAGCCTGACTGTATGCTGAGTCCTGTGAGCCCTTCCAGCCCACCAATGACCCGGAGGGTTGTCTTGGGGCACCCCAACCCAGGAAGTATCTGCACTGGAAATCCAACATGCCCTAGTGCCCTCATGACAGAGAATACAGAAAAATGTAACAGGAAGATACTCAAAGAACTACAGGAAGACCTGTCATTAAAAAGCTACACTGTGTTTCATCAAAAACTAAGAGAGAATCATCAGAAGCAAGGTATATTCTAGCCAAGTTTCTAAAGTTCAATGACTAAGAATCCTGTAGCTCTCCAAGCAAAAACCAAGATACTGTTATAAGAGGCACATTTGTTTTTGGCCTCAGATTTCTTCATAGCAATACTTGATGCCATAAGACTGCAGAGGCCATGTCTACAAAGTGCAAGGGGAAATACATGTGATCTGAAGTTACTATAATCAGCCAAGTTGCTGTTTAAAAATTAAGCTAACGGGCAATTCTCAAGCAAGAGAGTGAACAGAGCAACCAAGAGACATACTTTGGAGAAGGGAAGCAGGAGCTGCAGATGTGCTCAATGGCTACATTCAACCAGCTAAGTGCTCAGTCAAGATAATTCAGAAATAAACTGCCATTAGGACTAAAAGCATCCATCTGAATGGTGCTTAGAGAATAAAAATGTTACAATATTTAAAAACTAACAGAGTAAAGAACAACTGGCTGCTGGAGGTTTCAGGGAAATTTTAGTGTAAGAATTTCTGCATTTTTCATAGTGGAGAGTCCAAATATACTTACTAAAAGTGTTGATGAGTTTAAAAAACAAAAAGAACCAACCTGCTCCTTTTAGAAATGAAAGGTAGGTATGTGACTCTATAATCCTGAAAGGTTTTGTTTTTAGTACTTTCTTGTATTACTCATCATTTGTGTTTTATAGTTCACTCATGTTTAAAGACTGGTTTAGATCACTACGAAGAATATGATGAGAGGATTATTATATAGCTAGTAAAAAGAATAATATAGTGTTATACAGATGTATGGAAAGCCATGGATAACACGGAAAGATGTCTACAGTACACCCTGCAATGAATCACAGGTCTCAAAGTCTCCAAGGACCTGTGGTTCTAATCAAATGTTGTAACTGCTTTTTTTTTTTTTTAATTGAAGTACAGTCAGTTTACATTGTTGGCATCAATTTCTGGTGTACAGCACAATGCTTCAGTCACACATGAACGTATATAGATTTGCTTTCATATTCTTTTTCACCATAGGTCACTACAAGGTATTGAATATAGTTCCCTGTGCTGTGCAGTATGAACTTGTTTATCTATTTTATATATATTAGTTAGTATCTACAAATCTCAAACCCCCAATTTATCCCTTTCCACCCCATTCCCCACCCCGGTCACTATAAGTTTGTTTTCTGTCTGTGAGTCTGTCTGTTTTGTAAATAAGTTCGTCTTTTTTTTTCTTAACTGGTTTGATAATTTTCTTTTGTATTAGCGTGATTTCTTTTTGGTTTTGTGACTCTATTGTATGCTTTTGATTTGTGGTTCCATTGTTTTTCAAGTATGTTAACCCCTTTCTATAACTGTTTGCTTTAGACTGGTAGTCATGCAGGCTCAAACACATCCTAAATCAAATGACAAGAATAAGTAAGATATCCTGCAGCTCTGGATGCTGAAAAACAGGAAAACTTAATTCATTAAACTGCTTCTGAAGTTCATCCAGTAACAGATTTTTCACACACTGCACTGAGGCTAGATGGGTATTTACTCTGACAGCAGTAAATGATGGAGGGTGTGACAAGGGACATAACAGAGTTTCAAACTTCCTTTCTGCTTCTCGTTTACCTAAAGTACATACAACATCGCAGAGAAAGAAAAACTGTGTGAGGAGTAATCCGACGTGAACTGGAAACCACACTGGTATCAACTCGGTCAGACAGCCTGAAAGCTGCACTTCCAAATGCTCACTCCCTCTTTCTTGAAAAATGCACACATTACAAAGGAAAAAAAATGTTTCTCTGTAAAAGAAGTATAGCCACTTTTCCACTACTAAACCGTTAGCCTAACATGGGAAGAATCCATATACAGCAGTAATGTCCCCATACCTAAAATACGAAATCAAGTAATTTGCTGGTTACTGTATACCAGAGTGGATGTGTCATGTTTTATCTAACCCGTTCCTGTTCCTTTCTCTTCTGCGTCAAATATCACATTAGAAAAACAAACACAAGCAGAACTGCTTCTCCCCTGGGCTTTCAAATGATGTAGTTATAATGGGAACGGCATCCCTGCCCACAGCGATAACCCAGCAATGGATGCACCATCCAAGCTGGGTTATTTCCCAGGATGTTTCAAACTGCATGTAGGGGAAGAGCTACCTTTTTTCTCTCTGAAAGGGAATTTGGGAAGCCACGTTCCCCACGGAGCTGGTGTGTATTCCAGCCTCATAAGGAAGTTGTCCTGAGAGGACGAAGCAGACACAGGAGAGCTTCTCCTGGGTGATTCAGACCAATTTTCCACACTGGCTTTCCTACTAGAGCAATACATGGAATCTTGATTGGCTCCCTTTGTCTTTTTAAAATCTGAATTTTTCCTAATGATTTTCAGAGAAACATTAGCTAACAGACAAGTATAAATTTTTATGCAGGACCTGTGTAGCCTTAGCACAGTGCAAAATTGTTACCCACCTTCTGGCTTCACAGCTACTTAGTAGCACGTGGAAGGAGAGAATCTCTTCACTCAGATAAATTCAAAAAAAGAGAAAACAATGACTGCCTAGGTGAACATTAGGATTCTCCTCGTGGCATCACTGAGAAACATTGACTTTATACTTTAAACCACTAGGAACAGTGCTTGGCGCATAACCATTAATAAATATTGAAAGTTATCATTATTGTCATCTGCATCTTTAAAATCATATCTTTAACAAGGTTTAGATTTTTTTCTCAGTACAACTCTAATCTGTTTTAATACAGGCCTATTAGTGTTGTCCATTATAATTTCCTTCTTAAAGCACTGTAAGTCAGCACTACTGAATTCAGTTTTAATTAAATACCCAAAGATGATATCCCATAAGCTTCCATTTTCCAAAATGTAAAAAAGTATGGTTTCAATCACAGTCATTCTCGGTTTGCACTGTTGTCTGGAAATAAGCTTTCTGTCTAAAGCACACTGGCCTGACATACGAAAAAATAATCATACATAGTTTTTCATGGGTCTTTGCAAAATATAACCAATTATTGATTTGAAATCCCGCTTAGCTCAACAGAATACTCTGTAATCAATTACATTTGGGGGTTTAACCTATAGATAGAAGACATGAAAAAGCTGAGTTAATGACTTTTTCAACTGGCCAAATGATATCCCTGGGGGGCGAAATGTAATCCTCAGACTGTCAGTAATTTCCAGTTGTCGCTGCCACACTTGCTACTGGGGGAGTGGATCTTCCTATGACCGAGCCAACGAGCTACTCTAGACCATCACTTATGTTTCCAAAATAAAAGACCAACGCGAGCCATTTTTTCTCTCTTTTCCAAATACTACTGATCTTCCTATTTCCATGGTAACCAACTCCTGCTGGCATGATCAAGAAAAAACTGATTTGGGATTTTAATTAATTGCTTAGAAATGGAAATGTAACAGGGACTGGCAGTTCAACTGAGCACATTTTGCAAAGTGAATAAAAATAGAGTTTCTGAAATACTTGAAATTGTTTCAGTGGCTATAGCACATCTTTTGCTAGACACCTTAATTTATTCCATTCTCCAAAATAAATCTGCCAAATGTACTAAGCCATTTTGTCAACACAAATCATTTTGGCAAATACTTTAATCCCTCTTCTAAACAAAATGCATTGTAATTTAAAAAATCTAACCCATCGGTGTGAACCCACTGGGTCCTGTCTGAAAATACTCCTGAGATATTAGTAGATCATGTTTCAAGGAGCTGTCATTTCCTATTTGTAAAAGAGAGCCCCTATTCTTGTTGCCTGCTTTGGAGTAAATTCCTTGAACTTCACCCACCATAGCAGCGGCTGGCTCCAACCATTTGTAGAAAGGAACGTCTTAAAGTCACATTTTTGCACAGAAGGTAAGAGCATGGGCTCTGGAGCCAGAATGAATATAGGTTCAAATCTTGGCTCCTCAACTTACTAGCTGTGTAACCTAGAGTATTAAGTCTTTTAATCAGTCAGATCCTCAGTTTCATCATCTGCAAAATGGGTAACCACTTACAAGGTTGCTGTGAGGATTACATACATTAATACATGGAAAATGGTAGGGTGATGCCTGAAAGATGGTAAAGAATTAATAAATGTAAGTTATTATTATTAATATTTGTGTATTTTAGTCCATATGGAAACTCTATTTGAATTTATTATAATACTTGGTTTTAAATGTTCTCTTTAGAACCAAAACATACCAAGAAATTTTAAAGTCATTTTTCATTACAAGGGATGAGCTGTCTTTTCTTTAGAGAAATGATTAATTCCTATTATAAGATACACAAAGCAGTGCCATCTAGGGCCAAATAAATGCTTATTAAAGATTTCAAAGTAAAAGTTTCTCCCATAAAAAGAAGAGAAATGATGCAATTCCCAGGTATTTCTGGAATGAACATCACTCTTGCTTGACTTGCAAGCGTTTTAATTATGCAAAGACACTAGATTGTCCTAGCAACACAGGAAACAATAATAGTCATTAAAAAATATTATTTACCAGTCAATAGATAGGATGGACTGGATTCTGACCAAATGCTCTTGTGAATAAAGAATTGTCAGCGCTCATACATATATTAACATGTTTTTGAAAATGTATACAATAAATGCTGTATCAAAGATAATTTCATATGTTCAAAATTACTTGGAAGGATAATTCCAGTTGAATACTGCCTTCCCTACTTGTTAGCTGAGAATCCTGACCAGGACTTCTGAGTGTCAGTTATTCCATGTACTACTGTTCTCGTCATTAGGGAACAGTAATAGGAACACACTTGTATGGAGCCAGGCACTGTAAGGAAAAATTACGAGGGTGAGCGACACGTGCTCGCCATTAAAGGGAACCTGGGATCTCCGGCTGCACAAGAATTGTTCACAAACGTTACAGGCAACTGCACCAATGGGAACAAAGTTGGTAAGTGTTTAACGTGGGTTAGTTATGGAACTAAGCATCACTCAAGTGTTGGCTCCAGCTTTCAAGCCATCTCACAGTAGATTCCACTCATTAGCCAGCGCTTCCTTGACTTCACAGATCAGAGAAATGCCCTTGCTGTCTGTTCCCACAGCATCTCGTAGTTGCAGCTCTAACATTTCATCACACTTGGAACTGCTTATCTACTATGGATCTTTCTTGTTGAATTATCTCCATGAAGCTAGAGAAAATCTCGTTCATTTTTGCATCCTGAAGATAGTGCCTGGGACAGAGCAGGGGTGGAATAATTTTTGTGTGAAATGGAAACTGAATGATTAACCAGGCTCCAAAGCAGGGTTACTAATTATGCAATGTCTTACTAAAGGCTGAGCTCCATGTATCCCAGCTTCTAGAATAGGGTGGGGTGCATAACACGCACTTACAATACTTGGTGAATGAATGAATACATGAATGAGCATGAGACATATGAAAGTGTTGTCAGTATTAGAAAATGCAGTCCCAAGCTATGAGGTAAGAAATAATTCATTGTATCTTAGATGAAAGGGAAATTTCTTATTTTCCTTCATCCTATCAATTTTGCAATTAGTTCCTTTTATTCATAAATACATATTAAGGACATGTTCTAGGGCATTCATGGTATCCTGGAAATCATATTGCTCTTACGAATGGCCCCTCAGAAATACCTCTTTCCATATATAAGTTAACAATGTGGTCAAGCAATTACATTATCGCCTTGTATAGCTACTCTGGTCTCCACCATGTGATAGAGGAGGAGCAGAGAATGAAAAATCACCAGATAATTCTGGCATTTCAGGAAGGCATAGAACTCCCAGGTTATAGTCATGATGGGCCTTCTAAACTCAATTTCTTAAAAACTTACTTGTTGATAAGAAGACATTTGTGATATGTTTCCACTTTCTGTTTACCTTTTCTAAAAGGTTTTACTGAAGTATAATTGACATCCAATAATTGTCCATGTTTAAAGCATACCATTCGATGCCCGGACATGTGTATACATCCATGAGATCAGCTCAGAATCAAGGTAGTGAGTCCCACCCGAGAAGTTTCCTCGCCCACCTTTGTAGTCTCCCCTTCCACTCTCTCCCCTTCCTCTCCTGGCAAGCACTGCTGTGTTCTCCATCATCATAGATTAGTTTGCATTTTCTTCCCCACAGTATAATTATTTTGAGATTCTTCTATGTTGTTATATGTATCAATAGTTCATTCCTTTTTATTGCTAAGTAGCTTTCAACTGCATAGATATGCCATGGTTTGTTTATACATTCATTTGATGAACATTTGAATTGTTTCCAGTTTGGGCTATTGCAAATAAGGCTGCTGTGAATATTCCTGTACACATCTTTGTTTGGACCTATGTTTTCATTTCTCTTGGGTAAATGCCTGGAACTGAAATGGCTAGGTTATGCCATAAGTCTGTGCTTGTTAAGAAACTGCTGAATGGTTTTCCAAGGTATTCATTCCGTTTCTTAGATACTACTATGTTTTTTCAGAAGCATCTGAAAATAAAAGTGTTTTCAGATCATAAAACTAAAATAAAAATTTTAAGTCTTCACATTTAAAATTCCATAATATTTTACTTTAGAAAGTGTTTTTCCAGGTTTTACTTGTGTCCAACTTCTAATGTAACTTAGTCTGTCAGGCCCTAAAGAAGATAAAAATGCTTTTCAATTAATCGTATAATAAATGTTTTTTTTTAAGCCCCCAAACAAAAATTTGATGAAGCACATTCAAGTGACTGGAAAATAGGTATTTTAACTCTTCTAACTGTCCAATCAACAAACTTATCTGCTCCAATCTGCATGCTTAGGTTCCTCCAGTACTAAATCACATGGAAGCACTCTGTGACTGAATTTTTGGCAGCAATCAAACACACACAGATCAGAATTTAATTATTTAATTCAGTTAATTAATAACACATGAAGATTATCAGATGAATTTAAGTGTAGCACACTGAAGTAAACTGAGCAAGAATTGTAACGAGCAAAGATATTGGTTATATGTAATACCTTGTAACGTGGATGTTTCACCTCTATGGTCGGGGGGCAGAGAATATCTCAGGAAGAACTTCCAAGCAAATCCCTAAAACACCCTGGCATGACAGCTAGAGGTGATAACAGGCCTACTGAATTCAGACCCCATCACAGGCCCCAGTCTCCGGTCAGCGGGTAGAAAACAGAAGACTGAGAAGCTCCAAGGTGAACTGGGCTGTAGCGCTGCGGGGATGAGTCACCTCACTTGCAGAGCAGGCTTGTCGACTTGGCAGCAGTCCAGTTCAAGTCGTTCGTCTTCTCTTTCTTGTTTTTTGGGAGTCACTGCCAGAAAGTGAACAATGATAATAACTAACGTCAGAAGATGTTGCATCTTCAAAGCAAGGAAGCTACACTTCAGAAAAGCAAAGCAAGTTCTAAAAGTTACACTAGATTTTTTTTTTATGTTTCTGCTCCCTGTGAAAGAAGCTTTATGGATGGCAAAACAAGATGAAATAGAGCTTTTGATTCCTGAGGTGCAAGAAGATAGTTCCTGGAAAGAACAGGTAGTCAAGTTGCCAGCAACACCACTGTGTGGACCTCTGTTTAATGAGAAACAACAGAACCCTGTTGACTGTAGACAGGAGACGCAGCCAGTGCTCATGCTCAGCTCTGTTTTATGCCCCTTGGCAGGAGCTAATGCATATAATGACACCACTGGGTGATGCAATGGAACAAGAAACTAATGAGGGGAAAATGGACAAGGTGAATGAGACTTGTTCAAATTCAAAATATTCTGGAAGAGAACGCCAATCGTGTCCATATTTTTAATCGTACTCATCATTCTTTTATTTTCAAAGCGTTATGGTTAATAAACCAGTTTTTTAAGGAAACCTAGAACTTTAAAAAGAGAATATGACATATACTTTTAATTAAAATAAACCTTTGGAAATAAAAACTTCGATAGTTGGTAAATGGCAAATATCAAAGAAATAGAAAGTAACCAATAACCTTATGGTTGCAAAAAACAAAATGAATGATTATCTAGAAATGACAACCAAAGTTTTATGTTTGAAGACATAAAACTATTTTTAATGTACAATCTTTGTTAAGAACTATATATGTCCTGTCTCACATAGGATGAAATGTGTATAAATACATACATATATGTTTCTATGTGTATATATATATATATGCATATATCCATCCATACTACATCTGTGTAATCCCTCCCTCAGGTTTAACACACTGCTTTGCCTAATACTTGATGAGCAGGTAGATAATGTTACAATCATGAGAATTAACGATGTGTTTTCACTCTATACTTTCCTCCCGTTATATCCGGACATAACTTTCGGTTTCACTCTGCTCTTTGACCTGGTAAATGTTTGGATTTCTGAACTTGATTTTACCTTTTTTGTTTGTTTCCCCGGAGGGGTTTCAGTCTCCTCGGGGCCATTGTCTTTCACAGGAAATGTGTATGTTTGTGTCTGCGAGGCGATGGAGAGGGGGAGCGTGGGTGAGGAGAAATGGGGAGAGAAGGAATAATTTTAAGTGCTGCTTCCAGGCCAGGCCCTGTGACAGACTGGACATCATTATTCAAACAGCTGCCAGTCAAATTCTACTTTAAAATATTTAAAAGCACAGAAGTGTTCTCTTTCGAAAAGACTCATCATTTGACCTGAACCCTGTTTTGCCTAGTACAATAGATGGAGTCTAAATGTAGCTTCAGAACTCAAATATTTGGGGCATTCATTAATATATTCTTCCTAAAAATCACACTTCCTACCAGAAAGAGCCTGTTTGGAGTGAAGAGATTTTCTTTGCTGTGTTTTGCTTTTGTTTATTCCATTTTTCCCCCTAAAAGGATATTTTGAAAGTCAAGTGGAGGGAGCATTCATTTCCGATGACCTTTGTTTTACTGTAAGAAGAGGCTGGCCGGTTGGAAATAAGTCAGGTCCCCAGGATGCTATGTGCTATGGGTTTCTCAGACCTCAGTTGCCATCCTGGATCTATCTCATCTCTCTCTTCTCTTGGCCTTGACTCACCATGAAACAAATGCCTGATAAAGGTGCGATCAGTGAAGGGGGCTGCTCCATGGACTGGGTCAGGAGCAATCTCCAACTTCCATTCCAAACCATACTTAGAGCTCCTGTTTTTCTCGGGTAGTGTAACTTTCCAACGTACGCAAGGGTGTCTGTGATGCGGTGCATTACTGACCCTGCTATTTAGCATTACTTTTAAACTGGAATATCCTGTGGCATCGTTTTCAACAACCTGTATTATCCAACATTATCTTTTAGTCTTCAAGGTGGTTATTTTTTTTTTTTAAAGTAAGAATTTGGCTCTACCTGGAGCTAATAACTAAAAACTTGTGATTGACAAGGGGGCAGGGGGTGGGAAGGGACAGACTGGAATTTCAAAATTTGTAGATACTGATAGGCATGTGCAGAAGACAAAAACAAGATTATACTGTATAGCACAGGGAGATATGTACAAGATCTTGTGGTAGCTCACAGAGGAAAAGAATGCAACAATGAATGTATGTATGCTCATGTATAACTGAAAAATTGTGCTCTACACTGGAATTTGACACATTGTAAAATGACTATAACTCAATAAAAAAAGTTAAAAAAAAAAGCCCTTCAGACGATTCTGATGTGCACTAAAGAGTGAGAACCACTTCTTATAATATACAAATAGTTGAAATGCAAAGTAAATTGTAAATGTCCAGATATATTTATGTCATGATAATTTAAAGTTATGATTTTAGTACTCTGCATGTTATCAACATATATGAATAAGAAAGCTCAATTAGTTATTGTAAGAATTACTTACTGACTTTTAACATTTATTCTTGCATTTCTTCCCTAGCTGTTGTGGCAACAGCTCAATAAATGCTTTTACTTAAAAATAAATAAATAAATAAATAAAAACTCAATACTCCTGCGGGATATAAATGTGTAAGTTTCCCTGAGAAAAATGAAATTAATTTAAGAACTTCCCACATATTGAGAACAGTTCACAGAAATTTACCAGCTGCTTCTTTCTGCAAGATAGGATCTCGCGTGGTTCAGCACAGTTGCTGAATGCCACTTAAAACATTACCTACCTTGAGGGCATTAATAAGGAGTAAAGGAGAAAAACTGATGGGAAAGTCAAAATAAACTTAGCAAAAGAAAAGCAGTGTCTGATGAAGAATAACCTGCATTATATTCTACAGCAGCCCCCAACTTCCTGCAAATGACTGTACAAATACGGACGGTGATGGGTGAGTACTTTTCCAGCTCTCCGGTTTCTTCTACAGTCAGCTCCTGAATATGAGCAGAGTGTCTTAGGAAACCAGGTACACTCTCAGTTCCTGGGACAGTTTACCCAGGTTTCTTGGTCCCAGAAGGGAACGAGTGTCAGAACTTACTGGACTGGCTAGGGTTGAGGGGTGATGGGTGTTCCATTTCTAACTGGAGTAGGAGATCATCATATTGTAGCTAAGAGTCTTCAATAGCCACAGAATGCACCAGCATCTTTTAAAAAGCAAATGAAATGTCTCTGCATTTAGTCTGTCCTGAAATAATTGTAAAGTTATATGGTCCACGATAGTTATATTTATTTATTTTTTTGTGAAGTCCTCCACATCAGCACATGAAATTTTGGAAAATAAGCACGTATTCTTAAGCAATCAGTTCTTTGTTAATACAGCTGAAAACTGTGGGTGGGCCTTTTTTTTTTTTTTTTTTTTTTTCAGGTGAGAAAAAGCAAGCTGGGAAGTGAATACCTCAGATTGCTCATGTTTGTTGGAGGCTCTTGTCCTCAGGGCTGCGTTCTCTTGGCTGGGCGTACCTGTTGATCACGCTACTCAGCTGTAATTATTCCAGACAGCTTTTTGGCTCACAGTGTTGTTTCATAGGCTTCATAAATCATACAAATTATTACTGCAATAGAAAACCATAATTACCCACAAACCCTGACATGCCAAAATGTGTATTAATTAGATAAGGTAATAAATACTTTGCTGCACATAGTTGTAATTATTACCTCAAAAGTGACATATATACATATACCATCTTGATATTCCTCAGCAAATGATTCAATATAATGCTCAGTTCATAACAGAATTGTTATCTAATTTGATTAATTAGCTAATGCTTTTGCAAGGTGTTTCAAAAGTGACAAATGAAGTAGAATTCTTAAGTTTCAAACTTAATGTTAGGATCAAATGAGACCCAAACTGCAGTTTGCAGGGAGATTTCCTACGGGGATCATTTACAAATGTTCACTTTTGGGGTTATGTTTATATTTGGCAGGAAGTCTTAAACATGATGGTTACATCTAAAGTTTTGCTCATTTGAGTTTTATAGCCCTATAAAATAATTTATTCATTACTTGAAAAAATGAGGAAACTAGCATATTGTTTCAAAATATGTACTTCTTATGCACCAGTCTAGCCATAAATTTCAATAGAGAGAAATTCCAGAGTAGATTTGAAAGAACATGCTTGATTAAGGAACACTTATATAAATACTCAGTTCATAGTATTTTGTGCTTACTTATTTTAATGCTGTGTAAGTTCAGACCTATAGGATAATATAATAGAGAAGTGCGACTATATTCAAGTGTCTTCCATATCCTAGTTTATTCAACACCACCTCGTCTTTTCCAGCTCAGTCTTTTCAAAAATGGAGAGAAAGATGGATCTTATTCTTAATGTTCTAAATATTGTGTATGGTAATATCTCTGTGTCTAATTGATGCATGTGACACATACATTGAGATAAAAGTTTCCTGACTGAAGGACAAACTAAATTTTATGGAAGTGGGAGTTGGAAGTTGAGATAAAACTCAACTATTGTTTGATTAAATCTGCTCCCCAAAGCATTAACACTGGAGACTTTTATTTAAGTAAAGGTATTCTTAAGAAATCTTAATATGAAGAAACAAAATATAAGCTATCCCATATTTTCCTGTTTAGATAACTGTCTCCATGAATCATTTAAAAGACCATTGAGTCACCTGTCCTCATTTTACCATCACTGGGGAGTTACTGAGGAGCGTTTGATGAAAGGGAAATCATGTTGAAAGTAACACGCTAGCCATTCCAGTATAGAGTTTTCTCAAAAATAAGGTAGAACAGAGACTCTCATGGAGACAAAGTAGTCTAGCGGTGCAACAAATTTTCTGTATTTAGTCTACTTTTCAATGTCTGTTTTTGCATCCAGTGCATATTAGACATCCAATAACTATGGACTGAATAAATGAATGCAGTCAAATAACATTCCTCCTGGAGGAAAGGGATTAAGTGACATCGTACTTTATCTGGATAATGGTATCATTATAACATGATGACTCTGGGAAAATGAAAGTAACTCAAAGATGCCTCTAGTTCAGAATGGAAATGATGCCATAAGGTATTACAGAAAGACTGAGGAGGAACCATTTAAAGAAGATTTTACTTTATACACTCAAGATTTAGTTACTGTTCTGGGGATGAATTTGTTTAAAAGTTCTTTGTATATTACAGAAAAGACATGCTTTTAACAAAGGGATTAAAACTTTGTCAATATGATAGTGTAGTATTTTAGCATATTCTATATATGATAATAAAAATATTAGCATATTTTATTAATTATAAATATTAGCATATTTACTATAAAAATGTAGCCTAGATATTAGTATACTTGTAGTTTATCATGCATTTTTGTAGTCCAGCATATAGAAGTTTTAAGGCATGAGCCATTTCTGGGGTAGAATTTCACTTCTTGGAGCATCCTGTGATAATTATCGTGCTGGCTATGGCGGGAAGGTGCAACCCAAAAGAAATCCATTAAGAAAAAGCTATTGGTGGCCCCAACTTCTATTTCTGGGATTGGGTGAAGTTAGGTTATTCATATCAATCCTTCTACTGAAAGCAGAAAAGATGCTAGATAAAGTATACTTTTAAAATTTTTCCTTGAAATCATTGGTAAGTTTATCAGAATAGCAAGAAGTCACCAGGCCAGAATTTTAGAGCAATCAGTATAACCCAGAGGGGTAAGCAGTGGACTGAGCATATGTTAATTAAGGAAAACTTGAACTTCAGGGCAAGAGGGATAGAAATAAAAACTCTGCAGCCACCCAATATTCAGAGTTTAATAAAAGGCATCCATCCCTCCATAAAGTTGGGTTCTGGAAAAGCTACAGCTTCAGGAAAAAAATAAAAGTAAAGCAGAAGTAAGCCACCCTCCTCACAGCTGGACAACTACAAGTCTTCTTGAGCTGCACTGAGGAGCAGAAAGGAGGGCAGACACATGCTACACTATTCTAAGTAAAGTAGGCTCAGCTTTGGGCATCACACACGCTCAAGTTATGGCATTGCAAATCATACCTAGAAACCTCAGAGCAGGGCTTGCTGTTCACACTTTGCAGTGCTCCTGTTTACTCTTTTAGGAGAAATACTGTATTCGTTCAATCAACCACATGCTCTGTAAATGGCCGTAAAATGCCCGATCTGCACAAAATGCCATAGGACTTATCTCAAGATGGTCTCTAATTTTTCGACATCTAAGCCCAGTTATTCAGGGCATGGCAAGACATCGAACAATTTCTAGACTGAGAAAATATGGATGTCTTTCCCTTCCTACTGAGAGAGAGTATAATTGTCCTAATTTAGTGGGATCCACCTTATTTGATATTAGACATCACCTGGGTTCTCGGGCCCCAGTCTCACAACTGCCATAAGGTTCTGCAAATTAGTTTAGACAGGTATGGGGTCTGATGGGGAATCTGGATATAGTCATAAGACTTGAAGAACTCAAGTCTCCCAAGAAACGGTGAACCTCCCAAACATTTATTTTCAGAAGGCAGTTTAGATACTGGTCAGAATGTGGCTTATAATTGAATGAAGGCCTTTGTCGTACATAAGCTTAATATAGACCTCAAGAAACTGTAATAGATGGAATTTTGAAATCTAAAAGGTCAAAGATTTCATCATTAAACACAAATTAGTTCAGCCTCCAATCTGTGTCAGATACAATGCTAGTAATTATTGCAGAAGACAAGGAAAAGTATTTTCTCTAATAGAATTGCCTATTCAAAATAGACTTATATCATCAATGTTTGTGTCACTTTATAGTTAGTTATTGAAAACAATGCCATGCTTAAATTAAACAGTTGTTTCATATGAGCCTATTTTGTGTTCATTGATAAATCCTCCACACCTACATTACTACTCAGTGCATAGAGATACTCAATAAATATTTGGAAAATGAATGAATAATTTTTAAAAATGAACGAGTAAAAGGAAAGTCTTCTTCAGACAATCACACCTACCCATAAAACTTTAAAAACTGCAATATTCTATTGGGGGAACATCTGAAACAGAACACTAATTATTTAAATTCCATCTGAAGACTGCTTATATTGTGGTTATTTTTAATGATGTTAAAGCTAAATGATTATTTCATAATGTTATGACCGGCAATTCTGACATGATTCATGATGTCTGATTAACTTTATCTAATTTTTATTTCTTTTGGGGTAAAAGAAAAGCAGCAGGAGATGAAAATAAAAAAGAGAAGTGACAGAGGTTGTCATTCGGTTTTATGTGAACTGGAAGGTTTCTGGTGAGGAACTGTTGGATGCAATTTAAGTGAGCGAGGATTTTGTGGAGAGATTAGATCGGTTACAAATTGCTAAATCTGATGGCTTAGATAAAAATTTTACCAGAGGCTTTAAAAGAGGTAGAACATGTTTTGGGGAGAAGCAATTGCCTTCTGGAGAGTGCACATAGTATATATTTTCAAAGCAAATGAAACGCAGAGAGATTACATAACTAGATCCTCAATTAGAATGAAATGATTGCATTTTCAATCTTCTTCATTCTTTAGTTAGGCTTATTTGTGATCACTTCTCCCTTCAGCATATGACACTTAGCAAAACACAGAGCATGTGTTGTAAACATTAACTAGAGGAAAGTGAAGGATATATTATTCCTAGAAGAACGTATACAAGGTATCTTGCAAATGGAAAAACAATGAACACATACATAAGTGTGTATAAGTAGACGCCTAGTTATAGGTAAATATCTTATTCTTTCTTCCTTTATAAGTAACTACATGCCACACTAAGTTGCTGATATATAAAATATCTAGCCTATAAAAGGCATATCATTTGTGTTTGATTTCTCTTTTTCTTTTTCATCTCTTCTGTCCTTGGCTTGGAAACAATCTTGAGCTGAATGCTCCCCTCACCTACTAAACTGTGTTGTAATAACTGGGATATATTTCTTTAGATCGCGCTGAACACTTCAAGCATTCCACTGTATTGTGTTCAATTCAGAAATTTTTCGAAATATCAAAAATTATCACATCTTGGAAAGACAGTCTCTTCTTGGATTCCTGTTGGTGTGTGTGTTGGCGGGGGTTGGGGTGTCTGTTGAATGGTGAAGCAGGAGGGAGATTGTGAAAAATCCAAAATCCACCTCTACCTGAAGCGTGGCCAATGTTACCCAATCATTCAGAATAATGTGTTGTTTAAATTGGGTGATTTGTCCTCGTAAGAACATCTTACGTCTTCCTGAAATTGGGCACAATTTTATATTGCACTCTTGAGCTTAGCTTTGGCAGTTAAAGTGCATTCATTGGCATGAAAAGATGCCATTAACCTTTCCTTATAGAAAGCTTTTTAAAAACTACATTAGTTATGAGGAATGCTCTGAGACTTTTCGCCCAGCAAACTAAAGAATCCAATAGGTCCTCTTAATACTTAAATACAACTAGTTAAGGATGTCAGAGGACTTCGACAGTGACTATAACTCAAAAAAGGATGTTAAGTACATTAAATGCGCTGAGAGTGACTCATCCTTAGTCTACATCGGTGTCGTATTAGGGCTGAAGCCCTTGGCCCATCACTTAGGGCACTATTCCTCCACTTATACTGTTACGATACATACGTAGCCTAATATGTGTCTTACACACCTCTGACACTAGCCATCTCTGTGCCCGTGGCCACGTTCAATCATACAACTGAGAAATTTAAATAGCCCAACATAAAGAGGATGTGAATTCATTTTTAAGAGCATTAAAGGAATTTCACTATGTCCTAGAACCCTTTTGGGTGAAGAATGGGTGGAGTTAAGTGACATGCTTACTCATGTCACTCAGCACAGTGTCAGAAGTTAATTGTAGTGAAAATACTACAACATTAAAGCCAAATACATTTTTTTCCAAGAACTTTTCCCCTTCTCTTTCAGTATTTAATGTCATTAAGAGCAACCCCCCCCCCCCCCCCGGTTTAGGGGGATAAACTTTAAGTACAGATGATCTGATTCATTTTGGTTGGAATTATCCAATTCTCATTTTTGATTTTTTTTCTAATGTGAAAAATCACTATTTTGGCTAAGATGTGATATCATCACCTCAGGGTGGGCTTTCCAGAGAATTTAATTAGAAACTGAAGGGACTTGATCATTTGAGTCATCAGCTCTTTCTGTAGACTATTAGTATTAGTGATGCCAAAACAGAAAATACATAGAATTTGTTCACTGTGTACACAATACTGATAAAATGCGCAGCAAGAGTCATGCCTGTCTTCACAGGAGTAGCTGAATATTCATTCCAGAGATGCCCGAAAACTCGTTGGAGGAAGGGGCTGATGGCAATCAGCCAAGTGTGTATCTGAACGTTCTCTAGTGCTTCCATTTCTGGTTTCATCGGACGTACAGAGCTTGCCTACTGCCGCTGCCCTGGGACTGCGGGCCACAACAAATAGGCAGGAGAAACCAGAGCTCAGATTCTCAAGGGAAGGTTAAGATGAATGAGCTGATCGAGAGTGAATCTGTCTATGAGAAAGGCAGAACTGAGGTCTAGAGCCAGGTGGAACTGCTGGAGCCCAGCTAAACATGGGCAAACAGGAATAAAACCAGGCTATTGAGTCACATGATACACATGGGCGATTAGAGCGTAGAAGGCAATTCCTGGCTTAGCCATGAAGCTTCTTACACGCTTCCTGCTGAGACAAGAACTCATTGCAAGAATTGTCCTGCAGTTGAGTATAAGCAATCCCCATTACAGAGGAGCTAAGAGGATTAATCAAGCTTGACTAAGGGATGCAAGTCTATACTTAGGTGAGAAAATGACAATCTCTCACTCCTCTTGCATGTCTTATGAAGGAAGATCAGAAACAAGCTGATTTCACAAGCTAATGCTGCTGGGCTAAGAAACTGTTTTTCAAGAGACTTTGCAGCATGGCTACGTCTCCCATTAAATTCGAAGGGTGCTCCAGAACAGCGTGACAGCGTTCTGTACCTAAGCTCTGTGTGTCTTCTCTGCAGAGAACTCACTGAGAAAATCTCCATGGCAGACTGTGCTTTTTGCTGCCTGGGTTTATAGCAAGCTGTTCTTAGTACCGAGAGCTTGAGTTAGTCCCAGTGGGAAGTCACTCAGTCACTCAGCTAGTTTTCAGTGTCTCAGTCTCAATGCTCTTTCTAATCTAGTTGCAAATAGGAAAAGTTGGACTTTTGCAAAATCAGCAGGAGAGAGTCCCACCTAAGGGTGAGGCAAATTGAAATTAAGATTGTGAAATAGATGCCTTGAGCGTCAATCAGCAATGTTTTTAGAGAGGAACTGTGAAGAAGGACTGGAGGCTGGAGGATGCTTCATTTGTGTCAGATTGTCTTGGCAAGAGCTGTTACAGGTTCTGAAATCAGGTCATGGGAGTTGGCAGTGCTGCCTGATGTAAAACAAGTTTTTGGGGATACAGCGCCCTCAGAAGCAGGAAGAATATTTATAGATATTATAAGGATTAATACTTTGATCTGGGCTTTATAAATTACCTTTCATCAAAGAGATCAAATATTTATCGTAATAATGATCTCTTCCTTTTTACTTACAACTTCCTTGTGAAACTAAAGAAGGCCAACTATTATTATATTGGTTTGAAAGAAAGAAATGAAGATCTAAATGATTTAGTAATTTATTCAAGCTTACACAATGAATCAGGACTAGCCAGACCCACCTGGTTCTTGTTTGATGCTGTAGCTCCAAAGGGAGGATCTTAATTACGAAAAAGATGTCCTAGAGTTAAAACGATGCCCCATTTCCTAATCTCTGTGGCTGTAATCTATGCCTTTATTTAACCATAATGTTTTCCTTTTTAAAATTATACATAGCCCTAGCTCTCTACTTGGAAGTATCTCTTTAAAATTTTACTTATAAGCAACCAGTAATTTAGAAAAAAAAAAAGATTGAGTTAGAAAATCATCAATGGATGCTAAAAGCAGTAGGATAAATTTTGGTGAAAAAGAAGATATTTACTTAGTCTCAAAGTATCTTCTCATAAATTGCTTATTAACTACGATGGGAAAACGGTGATGATGGAATTGAGGAACCTGGTGAATAGTACTGAAATCAAGAGGCTAAAATTAAACTCATCAGTAATAGAATGAAGGGCGTCAAGTGTTTGATACGATCCATGAGGACATCAGATCACATTGTAGTATTCATGCCAAAAAAAAAGCATAAAGCATAATTTGAACCTTATCATAAGGAAACATCAGATAAACCCAAAGCAGGACACATTATACAATATAACTGACCTTCATTCTTCAGAAATGTCAGAGTCAGGGAAGACAAAGAAGGACTTAGGAAAATTTCTAGATTAAATAGAGACTAAAGTCTTGCAAAACTAAATGCAATGTGCAATCCTGGACAGGACCCTGTAGAGAATTTCTCTGAGACATTTGAAGAGTTTGAATATTGACTGTGGGTTAGATAAGTAATAGTATTAATGTTAACTTTTCTGTTTTTAATCATTGCATAGTGGTTATATTAGAGTGTTTTCATTTTTAGGAAGGACAATACTTTAGCATGTATTTGTGGATAAAAGGGCACAATTTCACCTTCATCTTTCTCTTTAATAGTTCGTATAAATAAAGAAGAGAGAGAGAGAAAGAGGCTGCTAAGGCAAATGGGGCGAAGCGTAAATAATTCGTCAGTCTAGGTATTTATTTGTTGGATGTCTCAAGTCTAGGAAACCTTCATAGAAAAGACTTGAAATAGTCTGCTAATACTTACCGACGCCCCGCAATGCGTCCGCGGCCGCTGTAACTACAGGGGCTACGACGGTAAGCAAACATAGGGCTGCTCTCGGGGTTTGGAAATGTTTTCCTGGTTTCCAAAGGATATGCTTAATAGGGAATTCTCCATTTTTACTAAAATATAAAGGACAACAGAGACCAGAGCTCTTTTTCTTAAAGCAAATACCCTTATTTCTCAAATTCCAACAGTAAACAAGCAGTAGCTTCAGGAGAACCCGCAGATGTCTTTACGGCCGGCTCATCCCTCGGCCCAGGCTCTGTCTATCGAGTAGCAGTTCATGGTTTATATTTTTAACCCTCGCTAGGAAGGATCAGCTTGATTGCCAGCGTTTGTAAGTGCTCTTTGACCTGGTTCCTATCGTGTGCTCAATCTTGAGGACGTGTTGCACCCAAGCAGAGGGGAGGACCATGTAAGCTATGGGCCCCTTCTTCCATCCGCTCGGCGGTCTGTACGTAACCGGAAGTAATTTAGAGCAGTGGTGGTTTCTGGATCATTCAAAGAAGAATTAGAAAGAAAGAACATTTATTACCACCAATAAAAGACAGTGTAGACGCCGCTTCCTGTGCAGTTCATACACTGAATCGGAAGATCAGTAAGATCAATGATCATTTGTTGTAAGATGATGAGACAAGATTGTCATTAATGGGTAACTAGTAAATTGATATTATCATCATTTAAAAATTATGTTTGCATTCTGTTACCACTTAGACTAATTTTTAGACATGTGCAGGTATGTGTGTGGGTCATGGTTTACCAAATTCCAGTAAAGTAGCAAGCTGCATTTAGTGTAATATGAGAAGACATATGATTTTTTAAAACTAATTTCTTGTACAAAACATTCAAAACTGTGATTGTAAATGTAGGTAATTTAGGTAGAGTATTGCTCTGGCCAAACTTCCAACATTGATGTATTTCTCTGTCAAAAGATTTATAATAACTAGTGTCCAAAATAAGATGCATAATAGTAATAATTATTATTATCATTCAACAAATATTTATTGAGTTCTCATAAGTACTGTGGACTTTCCTAAGAGCAGGTCATTTAATAAAACATAAGGTTTACCACTCTCATGGGACTTAAAACTCGGTGAAATAATTACTATCTATTTTTTAATTCAATACATATTTTAAAAGTGATTAATAGGAGCAAAGTCCTATTTTAAATCTTTATCAAGTTCAAATTATCATCTTCATAAAACTTCTAGGAGGCATGAAGTATAATTACTTTCATTTTACAGATATATAAAGTGAGGTACAGAGAGGTTAATAATTTCCCCAAGGTCGCATAGCTAGACAGCAGCAGAATCAGAATTTGAGCCAGGCGGTCCGGGTCTAGATTTCATTCTCTGATCAATACACAGTGTCACCGCTCAGCGTGATGGCAATCGGTGTCACCGTTGTCACCATCCCTAGCATCGCACTGAGTACTTCGTATTCCTTATCTCATTAATGAAGCATGTGACACAGTGCCTTGCACATAGTAGATGCTCAGTAAATAGTCGCTTCACGAGTGGATGAAAACAGGGTTTCAGAATCGCAGCGTGTTGTTCTTGGTGGTGCTAATGCGCATTCACCTCACTTTTCTTGTTTGGACCTTCTAAAGCATTCACCCTATGCCACATAATTTAGCACCCTTTATTTTAGCATCTCATTCTCTAATTATTTAATGATGACGCCACCGGTCTAGAATGTGTTAAGGTACCTAAACTCAGTGGTGGTCTCACACATCTTTTTATATCTTAAACGCTTATTAGGGTACTGGAATTCATGCAGAATTTAGTCTGCGTTACACACATACTTGTGGACTGATGGAACTCTAGATTCTGGATCATAACAGATTCTTTATTCTTGAATGCTTCCTAGAAAGTGGTGAGCAAGGCATCATCCTGCCAACCTGAAAGAGTTAACTGCCCTCCGTGAAGAAGCTGAGCCACCAGTGGGGCTGTACTCACCTCAGCTCACCACTCAGTTAGGCCATCAATCTTACTTGATTCCTGCTTCAGATTCTCATCACAGATATATTCATTCTCTCCTTCTCCCTCTCTCCCCTCTCCCTCCTTCCGTCTTTTGAATTTTGCTTTTCTTCTTCTCTATTTTTTAGCAAACTGGAAAAAACTTCCAGGGCTGATCATCACAGACAGGTTTTATAAAAGCAACTGTGTTTAATTGTGAATTTCAAAAAGAATCTGATCCATGTCAGTTCCAACGGAAGAAAGTAGTATTCCAGGGGACAAAAGGAAAGAGTGGAGTGAAAACAAAAGACAGATGTAACAGCTTTGCAAAGACTCAGTTATATTAGCCAGATAGTGGAGAAAGGAGGAGAAGGAGAAAAATGTTCTGCTGAGACACCGTGTTTATCAAGGAAGTAAATAGCGTTGTTTGAGAGCGTCTGCCTCCCCCTCTTGTTTTATCTTCATCTCTCAGACGCTCACCTAATCTGTGAGATCCATCATTTGGTTTTCCATTTTCAAAACGTTACACAGACGTCAAAATGGTTTGGAAAGTCGAGGAGCACATGAATGACTCAGGGAATTAAGTAGAAGATGGAGAACAACTTTCTAATCATTGGACTGTCAAGTTCTCTAATTCTCTAAGTAAGAAAGGCAAGAAGTATAAAGAACTGAATTTTCCCTACATAGAGATACTATTCAGCAAAAAAAAAAAAAAAAAAAAAAAAAAGGAAACTGTTACCACTCAGCTAAGATTGAATATACAATGCATATCAAGGTTTATTTTTTTAGTCTTTTTTTAATCGACATGTACTTGGTTTACATTGTTGTGTTAGTTTCTGGTGTACAGCATAGTGATGCAGGTATATGTACATATGTATTCCTCTTCATATTCTTGTTCATCATAGGTTATTACAAGGTCTTGACCCTGTGCTGTACAGTAGGACCTTGTTATTTATCCATTTTACATTTAGTAGTTAGTATCTGCAAATCCAAAACTCTCAGTTTATCCCTCTACCCTCAAAGAAGATGTGTGACTGAAAAGAGAGAAATTCCAGGAGATTCAAGGAGAATTAAAGGAGGAGATTTAATTATGCCAAGAGCCAAGACAGAGAGAGATCTGGGAACACTCTTAGGGAAATAGATCTTGTGTAAAGACTTGAAAGACCAGGAGGACTCCACCATGTGAATAAGGATAGGAAGATGGAGGATGACTTCTAGTTACTCAGCAAATTGTTTTAAAATTCCATTCATGTTGTAGGTGTAAATTAACATTTGTGAACTGCTTGTTTTTGAATAGCATTTATCAAATACTATTGGCAATGTTAGTTGAATAAATATTTATTGACAGTTTATTGTTTCTCACTGGAATATGCCACCATTCAGTCATCTCATCTGGCTCTCAATCTACAGTGGACTCTCTCAGGATGGATCATCTTCAAGAAAAAAAAAATATTGCAAATACTTGTAGATTATTGGGGTCTACATCCATTGAAACTCCTACTCTAATTATAGTAGGTATGTGACTTATACATTGTTGGTTAATGTTTGTGCAACAAATCTTATCTGTCATACACAAAATAATGAAGGGTTTGTCAAGTTAACTTTATCTGGCCTGACCCCATTAACTATCTAGTTACCACAGCTATGAGAGGTAGGTCAAGGAGATCGACCACAACTGAATGACAGAAAATTTTAATTCATAAGAGAAATTTGGGTTAATTCACAAGTACAAATCCATAATTATCTAAGTCTATATCCAAATTCATTACCTTAATCAGGCTTTCTCACCCTCAGCACTACTGATATTTGGGGTTAAATGATTCTTTGTCCTGTGCATTTAGGATGTTTTCCAGCATCTCTGTCCTCTACCCACTAAATGCCAGTAGCAATCTCCTTCCCCCCAGGCGTGATGCACAAAATGTCTCCAGAAATTGCCAGATAATCCATCTCCCGGTGGGTAAAATTCCCACCCTCTTTAAGAGCCATTGTTAAATTGCATAAACTCCTAAGTAAAGATACTCTAATTATTCCATATGCTACAGATTAAAAAGAAAAACCTAGAAAATTCAACTTATGAACACAGGTATCCAATTATTTCCATAACCTCAATTAAATGTCTAATGGGACCAAGGGAAAAGTTCAAGTCATACTTATATGCAGGTTCAAAGTTTCCTATAAATTTTCTCTATAACAAAACATTTTGAAAGACACAGTTGTGCAGACAATAGAGTTCCTATTTATTAAATTGGAAAGAACAAATTTACAGATCTGTGAAAGCAGTAGCATAAAAAAAAATCAGCACATTCTAATAAATGAAGGATTCCTACTTCCCCAAAATGAATGGATTCACTCCGGCCATATTTATTGAATTATCCCTTTATCAAAATATATTTACTGAATATCTTTTTTTGTGAATCCCTGTCCTATAGCAAGATACATAAATTATAAGACATAATTATAAGGAAAGGCAATTAATTTTAGACAAAATAAATGTGGTATCCCAACAGTTGATTAATTACCCCTTGAATAATAAAGAAAGAAATGGCTATAAGTTCCAAAGAAAAGGAAATATTTGAGAGTCAGAGAGTCTGAGAAGGCTTCCTAGAAGAGGTGTAACTTGAGTTACCTTATTGAATAATTAAAAGATACAGGTAGGAAGAAATCTCAGGGATACTGACTGAGTGAACAAAGAGACAAGGAAGTGAGGAAATTCTGGGGGAATTTGGAGAAGAATGAATAAAAAGCTAGGGTAGCATAGAGGATTGATACAGGATATTCATGAGAAATGAGGCTGAAAAGGCAGATGGACTTAGATTGCAGACTTCTGAGTAGTAAACTTAAGATTTGGTCTTTCTCTTTTAGGAGTTAGCTTCTGTAAAGGTTTCCTGGGAAGAACGGAACACAATGAACGTTGCTTTTCAGAAGATTAAACTGGTAACTGTTGTGTAGAAACTATTATAGCAGGGGACTCAGAAGCTATAAATGCCAGGGCCATGTGGAATATAACCCAGAAGTAAGATGTTTTTAACTTAGAAAGGTAGTGGTAGCAATGAATAAACTATGATAACTCAAAAGACTGTCTGTATAATTAAGTGGATTGAGGCACCATTCATTCATTTCAGCAATTAGAACCACCCGATTT
Organism: Camelus bactrianus; assembly: GCF_048773025.1. Lineage (NCBI taxonomy): Eukaryota > Metazoa > Chordata > Mammalia > Artiodactyla > Camelidae > Camelus > Camelus bactrianus. The sequence continues at coordinate 26,618,556 of NC_133573.1, forward strand.
TGATCTATACACAGTAGACCCGATTGCAGTCACATAATCAGGAAGACAGTCCCAGTGATCAAATTAGCCATAGCAGTCAAGACAGTGAAGCTTCTCCCTTGAAGATAGCTCCCTTGATGTTGCTTTGCATTTTTTTTTTTTTTTGGTACTTCACTGGCGTTTCCTGCGGTGTTCTGTGTCTTGGCATGCAGTCGAAGATGTCCTAAAGGCAGCCTCGGTGTCATCAATTGAACTGTGCTGTAGGGAGTATGACTCTTAAAGTTACCATCTCTCCGAGGAACAGGGCAGATTGAGACTATTATCTGATTCAGAGAATCCACTACTGCAGGTGCCACAGTGAATGACCCATAAGTCAACCTGAGGGATCAGGAGGATGTTCTCCACACCACACATTTCGCTTGGCCGTATTTTTGGTTGATTACTCCTGTCCTTCCTCTCCGTCTCCACCCAGCCTTGATTCTTCCTGTGTGGGTCGGTGAGGGAACTAGATGAAAATCAGTCAGTCAGCACTGCAACACCTAAATATCTCTGGTGAAAAGAAATGTAGAATAAGCAATGTGGGAACCTGGCTTATAGTCTCCAGGACATTTAGGTTTTTCATAGATGATATTGGAGGGTGAGTTTCCAAGCTTAGGGACATGTTACCAAAAAAAAAAAAAAAAGTGATGCAGATGATGGTAACGCTAGCAACGTCTGGGAGAACTTTCTACAAAGACTCAGTTGGAGAAGACCCACACGGTTCCAGAAGCTCAGGAAAATCCCTCAGGCCACCCAAATAAATGTCCCGTCGGCTTACTGATGCCTGAAATTACACAGTGAGAGTTTCATTTCTTAGCCCCAAGCATTTGACTCCTGTTAAAATGCAAATCTCCTGGGCATGGCAGTACTCTAAGTGGCTGTTTTATCCCAGGAAAAAAAAAAAAAAAAAAAAAAAAAAAAAAAAAAAAAAAAAAAAAAAAAAGAAAAGAATTTCAGAGACTTTCTTTGAAGCAGGTTTTGACAAAGGGAGAGTAAGAGACCACTGGACCCTGGAAAGTAGTGCAACAGTACAGACTCCATGGGTAGGGGCTGGAGATGAGTGAGAAAAGTGAATGAAAAGAGAAGAAGAATGAAAAATGAGCAGGGAGCATGTGAAAAGACCTTACTATCATTTCCGGATCTAAGAGCTGCTGTTGCTACTTGACAATGTGCTTCCCTGATTAATTTCTATCTGTTGAGGCTGTTGGAGAGCTGCTCAGTGAATGTGCATCTCTGCACATGTGCAGCTAGGCTGGGGGCAGACACTCTTCAGTCTCACAAGGATGATTAATTGTGATCAATGTTTTACCAGTTTGGGTTGTGGTCTGTAGAAATGACCCTAACACACCCCACTCTTTTTTGTTGTTGATTTTCAGCATTTTTCTTAAACATAGCTGTACAATATAGCGCTTTACTTGGAAAATATTGTAAATTTCTCATCAGGCACCTTATACACAGAAGCGTGTCAGGTTTCTCTTAACCATCCTCTGAAATAACCACTAGTATCCAAAAGAAGCTGAGCATTAACACCGTCTTCACTAAATTACTGAAGATTGCTCTTCCTTAACTTATGCAGACTGTTAATGCAAAAAAGTCATGAACAAATTCTCCAACCACCTTTGATTTTGTGAAAAATGATTTCATGTGAAAAAGAATTAAGTCTCATTTAGGTTGAAGTCAATGATAAAACATCTATTAGATACTGAATAGGACGTAGCACAGTTTTTAAAGAAAATTATAGTAATTTTCAGCTTTACGTTTTGCTGCTTTCCCAAACTCTCTTGACAAAACAAGAAAACGCACATATATATAACAACTGAATTAAAGGAAATGCTTTTGAAGTGAAAAAACATGATTCCATAATGATCTATTTCTTCAATTTGGATTTGCATAGTTTGGATTTGTTTAAATATGCTCTTATCAGTGTGATTTACCTATTTAAATGTAGTACAAAAGAACAGTGAGAATTAAAACAACAGCAAAGATGTTTGCCTTCTATTCCACATTCCAGCTAAATTCTCCCCTAATTGTCTCAAAATTAAAAAATAAACTCATGAAAGTTTACTTTCATCTCTTTTATGCAGAACAAAGTGACCCATTCAGGCAGGAGATAGTATTCTGTCATGCCAATTTCAACCACTTAAAGTTGATACTGTATCTCAGAGCATCTGAATTCTGAAGATCTGGAGACCCTCCAGTTTGGTCTCTTTATTTAAAAGGGATGAAAACTGAGCCTGAGAGGCTGAGATGATGCACCCAAAAACTTCCCCTAAAGCAAGCCCTTGATGGGTTTCCTAATCCCCTACACAGTGGGAATTCTGCCCCGGTGAAAACGGTAAATATGCTTAAGATCTTAGCTTCTGATGAGTTTCCAAACATCCATACGTTTAAACTTTTATGAAACTCGGAGAAAAACTAGTGAAAATTCCTAGGTGGAACAATCCAGAACGAAGAATGGAATTTCCAATTTGTATTAATTGCTCAGGAAATTGAGGTCCTAAGAGGTCAAGTAGCCAAATTTCATACAGCTAGTCAATAGTAAAGTTGGAACTAGCAACACAAACGTCTGTTTAATCAGGAAAGATGCAAAATCAGCACTTTGGTGAACTGTAGTTCTATTATAAGGGCACATAGCCCTTTTCTGTGGAAGTGTTTGAGTATGTATCTTTGCCCCAGGAAAACAGGTAACTTTTCATGGACAAATAATCAGTCCACAGTCATCTTTTTATCCCCTACCCCATTCCTGTTTGTAGAAGAATGCCTATATATAGTAGGGTCTTTAGAATATATTTGTTAAAGAAATGAAGAAATGATCACAGGGACAAGATCAATTCAACACAGATAATTATTCAAAAAAAATAAAAATGTCTGAGTGGTTATCTGCAAATGAGGAAGGGTTGATGACAGATAAAAAGACAAGAAAGAAAACAGAAGGCTATTCATACATAAAATATCTCACAAATTTAATCAGCACAGACGCACACTGAAAGAAGTCACCCACCGTAGGCATTTTTCAATAAATATGCATCGGGTGTCGACTTGGTGAAAGACAGATGTCAAATGAAGTTTCGGGGAAAGAAGCGGGATGATACTAGAGATAACAAGATGGTGGGATAAACCACAGACCTAGACGTCAGAACAGTCTGGATTAAAATCTTGCCTTTTCTGTTTACTATCTACATGACCCTAAGCTACTTATTTAAAGCTTCTAAAAATCAGTTTCAACATCTGAAAAATGAGAATGGTACTTGAGTATAAGATTGCTGTGAAAGTTAATGGAACAAATGTGCATGAAGCACCTAGAAAAATGCCTCCTGTATGGTGAGCACTTAAACCCTGCTCTCCGTCCTTCACTTTCCTCATCTGGAGTTACGCTGACAATGACAAGTAAATCAAAGGAGAGCAAAAACACCACGAATAATCCTCTTTAAAAACAGGCAAAGATCTTGAATAGAGAGATATTTTTCCAAAGAAGATACACAGGTGGCCAAAAGGTATATTAAATGATGCTCAGAATCATTAGGCATCAGGGAAACACAAGCCAAAACCCCAATGGGCTGTCACAGCACACCCGAGACTTGTTCGGATGCAGTTTATCAAAAAGACAACATATGCATACTGTGTGGTCTCACTTATGTATGGAATCTAAAATGCTGAAAACGGAATAGAAACAAACAATAGAATGGTGCTTGTCAGGAGCTGTGGGTGGGGGAAATAGGAAGGTGTTGGTCAAAGGTCCGAACTCTCAGTTAAAAGAGAAGTAAGTTCTGGGGAGCTGGTGCACAGTTGGTAAGGACAGTTACTAATACTGTATTGTGGACTTGGAATCTGCTAAGACAGCATGTAGATCTCAAGTGTTACCACCAGAGACATGTGCACCAAAGATAGACACGAGAGGTGATGGATGAGCTAATTAACTTGATTGTGGTCATTATTTCCTAATGTATAGGCGTGTCAAACTGTCATGTTGTATGACTTAAATATATACAGTTTTATTTGTCAGTTAAACTTCAGAAAAGCTGAAGGGGAAAAAAACAAAGGAAGGGGACAGAACAGAGCTGGTACACTGCAGTGACAGCAAGGACTTCCTGCAGGCTGTGAGCCTCATGAGGTGAATGCTCACTGCCCCCAAAGAGGTGACACCAATGTCGACAACCAGTGTGTTGTTACCGGACCCCGGGACCTGGCGCAGCCACTCCCCCAGCTGCTGACAGGCAGTCGCTGGGAAAGGCAGAGGTGGGCCAAATACATATCAACCCCCTTTGCTCTTTCTGCCCAGCACCAGCCGGACTACATGGTCCAGCTTTTCTTACAGTGAAACGTGTAACAAAGGAGTTCTGACACGTGCCTAGCTAACGGAGCATGGGCGGACGTGCGTGGGGCTCCTTGCAGCCCTGTGGAAGTTTCTTCAATCCCCACATTCTTTCTCCTTCAGCCGAATGAAGCAGGTGAGCACGGTGACTCTGAGAGCCCTGAGCAGAAGGAGCCTGCATCCTGAATTTTTGATTAGGAGAGGTTTCCAGGTGTCTGGACAAGAGCAAGAAGTAACCGCTGGTTGTGACCCTGCACACGTTCAGAAGGAAAACATTTTCCGTTGTCACCACCCAAAGCTGGGAACAGCTACTTGAGCAGACAAGGCCTGGCAGCTCTAAAGAATCTGAGAAGGGAAATAAAGGCACGTTCTTGCTTTATTTGGGCTTTCTTGTCCGTGTTCACGTGGACAGGACAGGCAGCCATAGCAACAGAATGATTCGGACAACAGAAGCACTTCCAGCCTCTAAACATCGCCTCCATCGTGTCACCCCGCAGGGTTAGCGTCCCACACTGAGACCGGGAGAGCAGGAGACAGTACCTCAGAGACAATGCTGTTGCATTTGCGTTCCCGCACAGGGTAGGCACCAAAGACATATTTACCGAGTTAAAAAGATGACTGAGGATGACTCTTTCCCAAAGCTGTCTTGGTGTCTATCCCCTGAAACAGAAGGAACTAGGTGTCCACAAATGAGTATAGAGTTGCTGACATTCCCGACAGTCCAGGAATAAGGAAGTTCAGGTGGTGGGAGATTAACACTAGGGGGCATTCTGGGTGGAGCAGAGCTCAGTGGGGTGCTCTGATGGTGTCTCTTTTCAAGAAGCATCAGGTACAAGAGGGCAGACGTCAGAAGGAAGGACACTCAAGGCATGCTCTGCCAGTGGAGAGATTTACTAAGAATAAAGGTGAATTCCTTCTTAAAAATTTAGCCTCCAAATGTCCCTGCCCAGGGGGGTCCTGAGAGTGGTAAGCAAATAGAAATAAACCCAATTAAATAAGCCCCAAGTTTGAATAACACATCACTGAGTTTAGGCCCTAATATATCAATTATTGCCATTCATAATATGGCACCTAACTTGTATTGAAAGCAAAAAAGTGATAAAGAAATTTCCTTAGAAATGTGTGTCTGGCAGAATTCTTTGATCTTGCATTCTAAATCCAGGGCTTTGGGGTTTGAATTTATTTATTTCCCCTTTCTGTGAAGTGAATGGCGAGCATCCTGACAAATGATAATGTGGGATTGATGAGCTAACAAATATCAGGTTTCCGGTCTCTTTGGAAGAAAGAAGGAAGATAGTGCAAATGCAAAACTATTGTTATTCAAAGGAAATGATAAATGCTTCACTTCCAGATACTTAGTTGTGGATACGAAACCTGCACTTGCATTTTTTTTCTGTAGCATTTGTAGGCAGAGGAAGCTATCAGCACACCAAATGCAATAGGTCACTCTGCAAAATTGACTCGTTGCCACTTTAGCAGCAAGTCCTTGAGCTACAGAAATTCCATAATTTGTTCTCAGAGCCAATTCTGAGATGACTCGGTTGGAAGCACAGATGTAAAAGATTCCAACGCTGAACTGCATCCGAAAATATTACAACAATCACTTTCATTTTGCCAGATTCACCTGGCTGCCTTTGATGGCTTCATGCTTCTCTCTGAGCTTCTGATCAGCTATGGCTCTCATACATAGTGGGGAGAGCCAATAATTAGCTTCCTGGTGCCAAATGACACCCAGTGCCTTGAATTGTTATGATGAAATACTGTGGACAAGGACTGTGGCATTCAGGAACCAGCCGGACCTGATCCCTACCTACATCTCCAACTGCATCGTCTTCCTTTCCCTTGTTCGTCTCCTCTAAGCGTCACACCATAGTTTCTAAACACGCTCTGCTCTCTCACCTGTGCTTTTGTTCCTGCTCTTACCTCTGCTTACCCACGGGACCTTTTCTTTTCCTCCATTTGATTGATTCCTACTAGTCCTTGAAAATCTCCCCAAAACACCTTCTGAGGGAAACTTTCTTGAGTAGGCAGCATAGAAGTATGTCTCCCATCACAGTTCTGTGACAGCACCAAGCACAGTGTGTAGTAATTCCTTAGTAGTTTCTGGAGAACTTCTAAGGTACCCATGGGGCTCATTTAAATCTTTTTGAGTGAATTAATGAATGATGACAGAAAGCCAAATTTCAAATTAGTCTAAAGCATCACAACAAACTCAATAATAAATTGAAATGAAATTGTTGATTTAAAATATGCGTCTTCCACAGGACTGAACCCGTGGAGGACACCCCACCAAGGCCAGTACCCAGAATGCAGAATGTATAAATGTTCAGTGAATGAATGTGCTCACATATTTTACTAGATGTAGCATTGTTAGCACTACCCACAGAGGTACAAAAAATGAGCACCATCTTCCCGGTCCATGTCTAGTGCATTCACACATTAACTCTTCTCCATATTTTACTCAATTTGCCATTTGGTGAATACACGTCTACTAGTCTCATACCAGGGGAGCAGTTTAATTTTTAACTCTCTACTTTCATTAAAAATGTCTCGACCAAAAATATGTAAGCATCTTTAAAAAGTAGAATTAGAAAGCGTTGCATCCTGCTAATTTCTATATAGTTATCGAATCCCTTCCTCTATTTATCTAGCCAATTTTTATTGAGTGTTCAATGAGCTGTACAAAACTGTGCAGGAATAAAATCGGGATAAGACACACAGCCTCTTTTATCACAGAGTTTACATGTCAAAAGATAGTCAAGGGAATTGAACATGCCTTCTGAATATGGTTGAGAGCTATAAAAAGAAATAAAGATGTTTAATCAAACTAGAGAATGCTTCCACTTTTAATGTCTAGCCAACAGTCTATCACTGAGTATAAGTTAGACAAACATGGACGCAGGAAAGCCAGTTACAGAGGTGTTTCAGTAATCTGGGTGGGACAGGAATTACTAGGTTCTCTATACAATGAGAAGGTCAGATGGGCGGGTTCATTTAAGTGTGTGAGGGAAATAAAGGTACAAGGATGACACTGGATTTCTAATTGAGTAGACAGTAGTGCTGTTCATTGATGTTAGTTAAAAAGGAGAAAACCACATCTTGCAATTGGCAGGGAGGAGAGGAGATGAGTTCAGTTTTGCATGTTAATCTACATAGCTGTGAAATAGGCAAGTGGAGCTAGCCAATGAGCAGCTGGACCTCTGGATCTAAAAGCTTATTTATGGAAAATGATTGAAGCCACAGAGATGAGTGTGATCTTCTAGGGAGAGTGTGTAGTGCAAGGGGAAAATGGCCTAAGAGATAATCTAGAAGTATTTATACATACAATAATTGAATTTATACATAAAATAATAAAAACAGAGGAATGCGGACCCTCAAAGAAGCCAGAGAGGTAACAGTGAAATTAGTAGATTATGGTGTGAAGCAAAATAAGAAAAAATTGTATTTTAAGAAGAAATGCCTTTTGAGAGGGAAAGTTTGATAAATGCGGAAAACAGTTAATTGGTTCTGTAAACATCATGGGCACTGATGCCATTGGCAAAAATTAATGGAAGACTAGAGTCATTGGAGGGAGATAAATCTTATCAGGAAAAGATTAAAGTCTCCTGGGGAGGAAGACATAATATAAAGCTATTGAAATATTTTTAAAATAGAGAGACAATAATGTCATTAGCATTAATATATTAATAGGTGAAATCTTTTTAAATCAGGAATGTGCGTGACAACATAACCTTGCAGAAAAAGTACTCAGTTTGATGTAAAATTTCCTTCAGCTCTTTACCTGCTAGCCAGCTGTGTTACTTTGGCACATTGTTATTTGAGAGCTTCAGTTTTTGCATTTATAAAATAGACACAGTGATACCAGCCATGCATGGGTGTTGGAAAAATTAAAGTTTATAAAAGTCCCCAACATGGTGCCTAGTAGACATTGGGTCCTGAAGAAAGTGGATGTGTGTAAATTATTAAAATAAGTCGATCTCATATAGGAGGCTGAGTAAATGGACTAAGAAAAACAGACAGGAATTAACAAGTTATTTGGGGCATGGGAACATACCGGGTAAGCAGATTAGAGAGTTGGAGAGTAAGAGAAATGGTAGTGGGAAGAACGCTGGGTGACCCTTGACTACTGGGATGAAGATTTTAGATTTCACACAGAAAGGAAGTGGATGTGTAAGAGAAAGATTAAAGAAGGATTCTCAAGGCTGAAAGGTCTTTCCCATGGGTTGTAAATCTCTTTGAAGCCAGAAAACTTCAAGGATTTAACAACAAAACCATCATCTTGATCATCTTCGATGCTGTCATTAACATCAACTAATACTCCTTGAATGCTTTCCATGTGCCAGGCAAAGAGCAAAGCCTTTCCACGCATTGTCTCATGCAGTCCTCGTCACAGTCCAGTGAGGCATGTATGACTCCTATCCTCCTTTTAGAGCTAAGAAAACTGATGCTTGGAGCATTTGTTTCACTCAAAGGGCACAGAATTAGTAACGAGGAGACCTAGAGTGATGAAAGTCCCATACAGTGCTGCTTCAGGTAAGGGGGATTCAGAAAATATTGAGTTAAACACCCATCACACAAATCATACCACTCATCCTCCCAATATTCCTAAAACCAATGTTATTGTATCTACAAGTAATCAGAAACAGAAAAAAAATGCACCCAAGCAAGGAATTTGTAAAAAACTAGTAGTAGAGCCAGGAAATGGTTTCTTAAATTGGCATACATTAAGGTTCTCTTTTTCTTGTAAGGTTCTATAAATTTTGACAAATATATAGGGTCATGTATTAGCCATCACAGTATCACACAAAATAGTTTTACCACTCTTAAGACATCCCCTGTGCGTCACCTACTCAACCTGCCTACCCAAGCGCCCCTGGAAACCATCGATCTGTGCTGTCTCTGTAGTTGTGCCTTCTCCAGAATATCGTATAAATGGAATTGCAGAGCCTTTTCAGGCTGGCTTTTTTCGCTTAAAATACGCATCTAGATTAATCTGATGAACATAGTTTCTTTATCCAACCATTACATTAAAGGACATTTTGGTTGCCCCTGGTTTGGGGCAGGTATGAATGAAGCTGTTACAAGCATTTGCAGGCATGTTTTTGTGTGGACATAAGTTTTCTAATCAGTTGAGTAAACGCCTAGGAACAGGATTGCTGGATCATACGGTAGGACAACGTTTAGCTTTGCTAAAATTGTCAAACTCTCTTCCAATATGGTTTTAACTCTTTGCATTCCGTCAAGCAATGAGTGAAATTTCCCATTGCGCTCCATTGTTGCCAGTAATTGGCGTTGACATTTTGGTGGGAAGGTAATGGTTAGACATTCTAGTAGCTGTGTAGTGGTGTCTCACTGTTGTTATGAAATGCATTTCTTTAAGGGCAAATGATGTTGAGTATAATTCCTTTAGCTTATTTACCATCTGTATATCTTTCTTGGTGAGGTATCGATCCAGATCTTTTGCTCATTTTAATTGGGTTGTTTGTTTTCGAATTGTTGAGTTTAAGAGTTCTTTGCTTATTTTGGATATGACTCCTTTATCAGATATGAGTTTTACAGAAGTTTCTCATTGTAAAAGTCCACTTCATACCATTTTTTTTCTTTCAGTGGTTGTGCTTTTTGTTTCGTATCTAAAAACTCATCACCAAACCCAAGGTCACACAGATTTTCTCCTATGTTTTCTTCTAGAAGTTTTACAGTTTTGCATTTTATGTTTAGATCTATGATGTATTTTTATTTAACTTTTGAAAAGTGTAAGGTCTGTACCCAGGTTCTTTTATTTATACGTGGATATCTAATGGTTGCAGCACCATTTGCTGGAAATATTATATTTCTCTAGTGAGTCCCTCTTACTTCTTTGTCAAAGACCATTTGGCAGTGTTTCTGTAGGTCTCTTTACAGGCTCTCTATCCAGTTTCATTGATCTATGTGTCTATTCTTTCACCAATCCCACAGTTTCTGATTCATGTAGATTTATAGTCAGTCCTGAAGTTGAGTAGTGTGAGTCCTCCAACTTTATGCTTCTTCAGATTGTGTTGACTATTTTAGGTCTTTTCCCTTTGGCTATGAACTTCAGAGTCAGCTTGTTGATACCTAAATAGTTTGTTGGGATTTTTATTGGAATTTCATTGAATGCATAGACCAAATTGGGAAGAATTGACATCTTAACAATATACCATCTTCTAATTCATGAACATGGAATATCTTTCCGTTGATCTCGACCTTTTCTATTTCTGTCATCTGTGTTTTGTAGTTTCCTGCATATGGGTTCTACACATATCTTGTTAGATTTATACCAAAGCATTCCATTTTTTGGTGCTATTGTAAATGATATATTTTTACAATTTTTAAATTGGTTGTTGCTGGTGTAGAGGAAATCAGTTGACTATGTATATTAAATTTTCATCCTGCAAACTTCCTTACTAACTTATTATTTTTAATGTCATCTGTGAATAAATACAGTTTTATTTCTTCCTTTTCATTTTACACACTTTTATTGTTTTTTTCTGGTCTTACTGCAGCTAGCTTAGACTTCTAGTACAATATTTTTTAAAAGTGGTGAAAGGGAAGAGCCTTGCTTTTTCCTCTATCTTAAGGAGAAAGCATCTCACTATGAATTTTGGTAACTGTAGGTTTTTGTAGATGCCTTTTTCAAGCTGAGAAAATTCCACTTTATTCCTAGTTTTCTGAGAGTTTTTGTCATGAAGATATATTGGATTTTGTGAAGTGTTTTTTCAGCAGCAAACGGTATAATCATATGATTTTTCTTTTTTAACCAGTTAGTATGGTAAATTACATTGATTGCTTTTCAAATGTTGAACTAATCTTGTATACCTGAAATACATTCTAATTGATCACAGTATATAATTTTTTTTATATTACTGGATTCAATTTGCTAATATTTTATTGAGGAATTGCATCTATATTTCTGAGAGATATTGGCCTATTTTCTTGATTAGCTTGGCTAGATGTATATTAGGGACATGTCAGGATGTTTTTTAAGAGATTATATTTTAAAAAATCTTTTCAAAGAATTAATACCTGGTTTCTTTTATTTTCTTTATTATTTTTCCATTTTTAATTTTGTTGATTTCTGCACTAATTTTATTATATCTTTTATGCTCCTTGAATGGCTCTTTTTCCTCTAGTTTCCTCTAGTTGGAGGAAAGCTAAGGTTATTGATTTTTTTAATCTTTTCTTCTATAAATGTTCCATGCCATAATTTTCCCCCTAGTCACTACCAACAGTGCATTTCACAAATTTTGTTTTTATTTTTATTAGTTCAAAATGTAATTTTAATTTCTTTTGAGACATTTCTTTGATCCATGGGTTATTTAGACATACACTTTTAAATTTTTTAGACATTTAGGAATTTCTACCTTTTTGTTATTGACTTCTAGTTTAATTCCATTGTAGTCTGAGAACTTACTTTGAATAACTTTCTTTTTTTTTTTTTTAACTTTATTAAGAAGTGCCATGCCCCAGAATATGGTCTATATTGGTGAATGTTACATCTGAGCTTGAAAAGAATGTGTTTTTGGCTGTTTTTAGTTGGAGTCTTATATAAATGTCAATTAGATCAAGTGGTTGATAAGCCTGTTCAGGTCATCTACATCTTGATTTTCTGCCTGCTTGATCTATCAATTATTGGAAGAGGGAGGTTGAAGTCTCCAGCTATAACAGTGGACTTGTCTCTTTCTCCTTGCAGTTCTTGTTGGGTGCATATCAGTGTAAATCATTATGTCTGCTTGAGATTTGCCACCTTTATCACTATGCAATCTCCCTCCTCAATAGCCCTAATGATCTTCTTTATTCTGGAATCTGATTTACCTGCAATTAGGATAGCTTCTCTGGCTTCGTTTTTATTAGTGTTGACATTTAACCTGTCTTTTCATTTAACCTAAGTCTTTTTTCCTTAAGGTCAGTGAGTCTTGGTGTTTTGTTTTGTTTTGTTTTGTTTTGTTTTGTTTTGATTTACTCCCTCTGACAGTCTCTGTCTTGTATTTGGTGTATTTAAACCATTCACATTTAGAGTCATTATTAATACAGTTGGATTAATATCTACCATGCTTGTACCTATTTTCCTATATTGTTGCATTTTTTTTTGGTCTCTTTTCCCCCCTCTATCTGTCTTCTCTGGTTTAATAGAGCATTTTATATAATTCCATTTTTTATCCTTTCTTGAGATATCACATATACTTCTTTAAAAATTTAATGATTGTGCAAGAGTTACAATTTACAGTTTTATCTAAGTCCACCTTCATATAACACCATACTGTTTCATGTGTAGCATCAGTATCTTATAATTGACTTCCAAATTTCTCCTTATCATTCCTTTTGATATTTACTTCACTTATCTATGTGCTACAATCACACGATATCTTGTTACTGTTGTAACTTTAAGTAATTATCTTCTAGTTCAATTGAGAATAGGAAAAATAGATGATTTCACTTTGCCTTCATTTATCCCTTCTCTAATGCTCTTCTTTTATTTATATAGATCCAACTTCCATACCTAAGTCATGTCCTTTTGCCTGAAGAACTTGACTTTTGTGTTCCATGTTCCATCCCCACAGGGCCTGGGAGAGGAATTGGCATGTTGTTAGTTCAATAATTATTTGATGACTACTGAGAAAATCTTCTAAATGAGAAAAATGTGTCATCACATCGTATGATTTACAACTATCATTATCTGCCTACCCCCCAGCGGATTGTAATTTCCACAAATAGAGGCACCATATATCTGTATATCTCAGTCACAGTGTGACTTGCTCAGGGTCTGACAACTCCGTAAACATCTGTTGAACTAAATTGTTACTGCAGTAGAAATATTAAGAAATGTAGGTATGCAAAGAAGCTTCTCAATAGCATATATACTTTTCATTATCAATTAGTGTGTTACTTCATCATCACAATAATATGTCATTAATATCATTTTCGTTTGCTGAATGGTCCTCATGGAAAAGAGAAACCTGTGGTACTCTTCTCCAGCTGGAGACCTAGACTGGAAGCTAAGAATGGGCATGACTAGTAATAATTCTTCACGTTTGCCTGGTATTTGTAATCTGGTGACTAGTTTCACACACATTATCCCATGAAGGTCGCACGGGAGCCATTTGCTTTCTCTCTCCCATAGTGTGTTTTATTGGTCGATATACTTCTTTTCCTCTACGTTTCAGTCTCTATTGCCACATGGAAAAAAAAAGTTGATAAACAAATTGAGCCTGCACAGAAGTCTCATACGATTTCATAGTAACCAGGAAATACGTGTTACAATGGGGGAACGTTATGAGCCTTACATAAACTACCACTCCAAACAGACGTGACATGCATAATTACCACTATAACTTAAAAATGCTTAGATTTAAACTTAAAATTGAATTATAGAATTTTGATAAAAAGTTGTCATCTGTTTGGTGAGAGTGTTGCATGGGATTTGATATTCCCTCAAGGCTTGTTTATCTCTTGATTCTCCAGGGAGCAAAAGGTAATACGTACGTGAGCAAATTTAATAACCCATGGCATAAGAAAGTGCCTACAAAGCCAATATTAAAAAATAACTTGTAGTAATTTCTAAATAATGACCTAGAAATAATCATTGCTCTTTGAGTTACTCAAGAAAGTTATATCCTCCTCAAAATAAACAATTAGCACTAAAGGAAATTGTGATTTAAAAAAAAATCTAGTAGCTCTCTAGCCATCATAAGTCCACAGCTTCTTGAAGGTTGAAAATTGTGTGTCTCTGGATGGCAGGGTCCTCTCTGGTGGTGATTCAGTCAAACCTAGGCTGGAGTGATCACCTTCTTGCTGAAACACAAATAAGCAAGGATGCTTTATTTTGTCCTAGCCATGAAGCATATCATTAAAGCTTCAGTGTTGAAAATAGTGAATTACTGATGATAACAGTCAAGTATAACCCAAACATTAAGGGGCGATTTCAAAGGGTAACTAATCCTATGGTCAATACCCTTCTAATATGTTAACGTGAAGAGAAGGGAAAAAATTAATTTGAGTAAGCCCTAGAGATGATTGCAAATGAGGAGATTACATACTCAAGACTAGAAAGTTAAAAACAGAAAAATTGCAGATGGATCTTGAGAGTTTAAGATGTAAAAGAAAATCAAGTGAATGAGATTTAATTTAGATAGACAAAATGCCTTTATAAGAAGAATAATGCCAAAGGGATTTATAAATCAAGTGAATACCAATTAGAAACCAAAATAGAAGAAAAGAACCACAGAAAAGTAGTTTTAATGTCAAAGGATGTAACTAAAGAGTTATATTTCAGAAAAATTCTACTCTTTTACATAACAGAGTAGACAATTTTTGAAACAGGTTTTTATTCTTTCTATAAAAGGTGGAGCTTTTGCATTTGAAAGGGGGAGTACGCTAACCTAATATTAGGACTAAGGACCCATAATATTTCAGTTTAGCTCAATACATGCATAGGGGGAGGACGTAGCTCAAGTGGTAGAGCACATGCTTAGCATGCACAAGGTCCTGGGTTCAATCCCCAGCACCCCCATGGTGGAAAAAAAGAAGTAAACCTAATTACCTCCTCCTGCAAAAAGAAAAAAAGAAAAAGAAAAACTAGGGATAGTTCAATGCATGCATTAAGGGCTTTTTAAGTGTCAGGCATTGGGCTAGATACCAAAAGTTAAAAGATTAATGAAATATAATTACTACCCTTGATGAGTTTAGAGTCTAGTTATGGAAACTGAAAGGTAATTAGATAATCTCAATATATGATTGTAAATATTAAGTAAATTATATACACTAAGTGACATCAGAGTTCAGAGGAGGTTACAAAGATGAGGCAACAGTGGTTATAAGTGTTAGATTGGTTCACCTGGATCAAATACACCTCCTTAACATTTTCAAAGGTTCTCTTAATCCCAGGCTTTATGGAACAAAGATTTGTTGATAGGAGCTATAAACAAATAACAAACAAACAAAAATATAAACAAAATGTAACCAATCACTAGTCACTGACATGAGTGTAACTAGGAACAAATGAGAAATTTCACAAATTGTTTTCTCTTGTGTTAAAGTCTGTTATACACTGCTAGGCACATACAGGTACAAAACAGCAACTGAAAGAAATTTCTCAAGTGCTCTCATTAAATGTAAATTTAAGACTTCTTTGTGTACTGAGATGGAATACCTAAAACCAGATTTACCCTCAACTGAAAACAACTTAAAAATGCGATGAATATATGAAATGATAGTTCTCAAGGCACTGGACCTCATGCGTGAAAGGACAGCGATCAATTAGAGACCGGAAACAAGCAAAATGAGCATTGTGGCTGCTCCAGCTGACCGCCTTGATAGTTTCTTAGACGAAGAGGAAACCCAGGAGGGCCCTGTGGTCTCCCTGAGTTATGGAGAACATGCACATTTCCCGTGGGTACTTCCCTCCCGCTGCCAGAGTCATGAGCATGGGTTGTCATTATGAAAACCCAGAGGTAAAACTCACGAAAGGGTGGGTCCCCCTCTCCCAGACTGTATCCCTAGGGAGTTTCTTACTCTCAGGATAATTCACACTCAACCTCTAGCAATTTGTCGAAATTATGATTTAATTCCTTCTCTTATTAAATGGCTGCAGTGGCTTCACCATGACACTCCAGATCCACCTGTCACTCCATGTTTCCAGGTGTCAGTGTGCTCTGAGACCTCTGTTCTCTGATAGGTCCAAGAAATGTCCTTGATTTTCAGTTTGTTCAGCTTTTTCTTGTTGTAAGGAAGGGAATGACAACATCTAAGCTCTTAAATTATCAGAGCCAAAACCAAAGTCAGAAATAGACATGTTCAAAATACAATTTACAAAATAATCAAAATATGTGAAAGACTCAGGGATAAATCTGACAAAAGATGTGTAGTATCTGTAAACTAAAAACAATAAAACATCACTGCATAAAATGAAAGAACATTACAATATTAGAGGAGAGATACTATAGTCATGTGCCAGCAGACTCAATATTGTTTGGATTTCACTTCTCAACAAAATGATCTATAAATTCAATGCAATCCTATTTTAAAACTTAGAACGTTCTTTTTTTAAAAATAGACATTGACAAGCTAATTCTAAAATTCTGATGGAAATGCAAATGACTTAGGCAAGGCAAAACAACTTTGAAAATGAACAAAGTTGGAGGAATATCAGTATGGAATTTGGAACCGTTTTAAAGCTACAGTAATCAAGATGCTGTTGCACTGATGTCAAGACAGACTGGCAGATCAGGGAATGGAGTACGGAGTATGGATTTTGGAAGAGAGCCTAGAAACAACCCCATACATATAGGAACAACTGACATTTGACATCCATGTAAAGGCAATTGAATGAAGAAAGTATAGTGTCTTAATTATTGGTATTGGAACAATTGAATATTCTTATGCAGAAACAAAACAAAAGACAAAACCTTTCATCTATACTTTGAATCATGTATGAAAATTAAACTTAATTGTAGATCTGAATTTAAAACCCCACACTGGAAAGCTCGTGGAGAAAACTCTTGACTTCAGGTTAAATGAAGATATCTTAGATAAGACACCAAAACCTCAACCAAACAAAACTGATAAATTTGATTTTATCCTATTAAAAACCACAGTTCTTTAAAAGACATTTTTAATAACAAGATAAGCCGCCAACTGGGAGAAAATGTTTACAAACTTTATCTGATTAAACTCTTACATGTAGTATATGTGAAGAATTATCAGAACTCAACATCCCAAAACTTAACAGATACTTCTCCAAAGAAAATGTATGGATGGCAAAAAAAAAAAAAAAAAAAAGAAAGAAAGAAAAGAAATCTGAAAATATGCTCAACCTTATTAGCCACTTGGAAGATGATTAATGCAAAATATAGTGATCCACTTTTACAGACTTTTGTAATTGTTAAAAATAAAAAGCTGTCTGACAGCAGGGTTTGACCATCTCGTGCTGGCATCTCATACACTGGTTGGAAAAGAAAATGGTTCAACTACTATGCAAAACAGACTGGCAGTATCTTAAAAAGCTAAAACATACACCTCTCTATAACCCAGCCATGCCACTGCCAGGTATTTACTCAAGAGAAATCAGAATGTATGCCCGCACAAAGACTAGTACACAAATGTTCATAACAGTTTTATTTGTAATAATCCTGAACTGGAAATCACTCAAATCTTCATCAGCTGATAAATAAACTGCAGTACTTCCAGATAACAGAAACAAAAAAGATAACCTGGGTGGGCCTGAGTCAAATCAATTGAAAGCCATAAGAGCTGTACTGAGGCTTCCCTGAGGAAGAGTAGGTTCTCCCTGCGGACACCAGCCTCAGCTCCTTGCTGGAGCCCCAGCTTGTCCCTCCTGACAGCCTGCCCCGTGGAGTTCAGACTTGCCTAGCCAACGCCCACAATAGCATAAACCAACTTCTTGCTATAAATCTCCTTTTTAAAAAATGTGGTAGAGTATATATAATATAAAATTAACCATTTTTAAGTGCACAATTCAGTGGCATTAAGCACATATACAGTGTGGTGTGACCACCATCATCCCTCTCCAGAACTTTTTCATCATCTCAAACAGAAACTCTGTATCCATTAAACAGTAACGCCCCATCCCCCACCAACGCCAGCCCTTGCTAACCTCTGGTCTACGCTCTGACTCTAAGAACTGGACTGTTCTAGGTGTTGCATGCAAGTGTAAACATACAGTGTTTTCCCTTTGGTGTCTTGCTTATTTTATTTTGCATAATGTAACACATCTCTTAATGCATGTCTTCTGTTGGTTCTACTTCTCTGACCGAACCCTAACTGATAGATACAGATCTAGAATATATAGAATATGTCCATAGCGATATATAGAATACACCAAAATAAACTAATTTATTCAAAATACAGCTTTCCCTGACCAGCCCATCTCGTAACACACTGTCCAGGCAGAATCCATAGCTCCCTTGTCTCTCCACGCGCCTCAGGCATGTTCTGTTACAGTAGCTGGTTTGCAAATCCATCTTCCCCACTTGACTGTGAGCCTTTTAATCTGATTCATCCTCACTCTCCCAGCACCTAACAAATTCTTACTGAGAATTAATTAATTAACGCAAATTTACATATAAAAATAAGTAACCCAGTGTATCAATATTTCCTCTTTCACGGTGGACTTGACTTTTTTTTATTTTTACAAAGATAACCATCTTTGAATACAGGCTTCAAGATCATCATTTGTTTTTATTTGTGACAATCATCATCTATATTTAAAAAGATCACTCAAAATTCAAATTATCTATGCTACTTGGCTGTATTTACTTAATTCTGAGCTGAAGCACACAATGTTCTCAAAACACCTGTGTTAGCTTTCACTCCAAAAATACACACACCACCACGCATTGCCAAGGGCTTGCTACAACATAAATTTTAGAACATTCCTGTACTGATTCCAGGTCACTATGTAATTCTTACTTTGCTAATGGTAAACTTTGCCTTTGAACTGTGCCACAACAACACAATCTGAAGTCTTCAAAAACATGGAGACAGTAGTTGTGAAAGCTGGGAATAACCCAGAGGCATTTTGTACCACCAGATAAGCACGCTGCTTCTTGGACTGTGTTTAATTTTGAGGAGATGGCCAAGAAGACACACGGAAGAGACACAACATTTGTGAGCACCTTCAGTTGCTGGAGCTGTGACTGAGTCTGTTGGTAAAGGTCTGTGTCCTCAGCCTGATCACAGTTGAAATATTCCAGCTTGTTTATTGATTTAAACTAGAAAACCTTTGACTCAGGGCATAGGTGATCTTACTTGTCAAGTTAACATCTAGAGAAAACAAGGAAGAAATTTTTATTTGTAATGAATTTGCCTTTCTATGTCTCTTCTTAGTAACAAATGGTGAGGAAACCCGTAGTCTTAACTACATGACCCGCAACACTGAAAAAACCAAACAAGGGCAAGGTAAACCTTTTATACCTTATTTCCATTTCTCTTTCCTTCAGGTCTAATTCTTCCCAGGGGTGTGTGTGTGTGTGTGTGTGGTGGTGGTGCTCCTTTGCTGAATTAAGACACTTTCACAAATTCTCTGAGCTAAGTAGATAGCCACATGGAAATCAATAGGAATTTTCTATATTGTATTTTGAGAAGTAAAAATCCAGCAGTGTATATTTCTTGTGGAGCTTATCTCAGAGAAGTTGGTCAGATCTCTTTGTCATCAGTGTCAGATCTGAAAATCTCTATATTACTGTAATCGCCCTACCAGGTCTCAACAGGAAAAAAAAAAATCCAAAGAGTAGTAAGTACCTAGTGTCACAAAAGGCCATCTGTATAGATTGCGTTATATTTTGTAATTAAATTTTGCTCTATTGTAGTTCGAAATTGTTTACAAGTTTATTTATTTGAACTCATCCTAACACATCATTTTAAAAATGCTGTCATTTTTACTTATTCCTGTTGGGGTAATGACAGTTGTCCCACTGAAACTTACCTGGTTTATGCTTTATTTATTTCTCATCTAAGAAAATCTATAAATATCTCAGGTTAATGTTTTTGGGTTTTGTGTGTGTGTGTGTGTGTAACAATGAGGATTTATTTTTGGTTTTTTGGAGGGGGAGATAATTAGGTAATTCATTTTTTGAGGGGGTAATTAGGTTTACTTATCTATTTATTTTTAGAGGAGGTGCTGGGGATTGAACCCAGGACCTTATGTAGGCTAAGCATGCGCTCCGCCACCTGAGCTATACCCTCCCCTCAAGGATTTATTTTTGTTAACGTTAGGAAAGGACTCACTGAGATTCACAGTTTAAAGTTGATGATGTTATAAATGACGAAGTCACTATTTTCCTGAGTACCATGTAATGCTTATGATTTCCAGGAAAGATAATTGTGCATCCTGAGTACCCCAACGTATATGTTCTGATTTGTGAGGCCAAACTGTAAAATCATTGCTTTTACTTGAAAGAGTGTGCACTGACAACCTGTCAGCATTTAAAGTAAGAAAACCTAAAACTGTCCAGGGGCCACAGCAGCCAACCAGCCAAGAATCCAGGACGAGTGGGCAGCATCTTAATGACCACTAATTATTAGTGGATGGGGTCATTATGTTCACTGGTGAATTAAAGAAGGAGGATGGCAAGATCTCTGGCCTCTGGGTTTATCAGTTCAAGTCAGAGAGCCATGCATCAAAAGTCGAGGGTGCCTTCAAATATCTCACTATCAAAGAAGGACTTTGGAGCACAGAGTAAATGGACTTGATACTGAGTTCCTATCTGTACCCTTCTATTTAAATAGGTCTCGCTGGATAGCAGTGACAACAAATATCAACAATTTGCCCTTTCCGTTATCATTTCTTTTTATTTTTTGTGTTTCTCTTCTTTGGTCTTTCTCCCCTTTGCCCAAGCAATTCTGCAGTGCACGCGCACTTTTCCTTCGCTCTTTATCACACAGTCATTGTGATAAACACACAGAGAGCATCTCCCATGGACGTAATGCTTGACTGAGCACTGCAGACACATAACTCAAAATAGAGAGGATTTCACCCTTGACTCCTAGGAACTCAGCTTATAACTACAGATTCCAGATAAGGATCATTAATAAAGGCTGAAGCAACAGGATGTATTCCAAACACAGATCAGCTCCTTCCATGCTAACGGTGGCCTGGCGGGCAAGCACCACGATGGACAAGTAACCGAGAGAAAGTCCCCTACCATTTGATGAGTTGCCATTCTCCCATCCTCATTATATCAGAGGCATTGAACTTGATTCTGTAAAACATGCCACCAAGACAAGCCCCGCACAGGCCTACAGCCAGTGCTTCATGTCTGTTTGTCCTAAACTTCCAACCACCTGATAAATCCTTGGTGGCGAGGTAGCACAAATATTTCTGTGGGTCAGTGACCACCAGTATATTGAACACATACATAGAAGCCGTACAGGGAGGTGCACTGAGTGAAGTTTGAATAACCACATTCTATTCTAATCATTTCACTTGGCAGACATTTGGCATAGTTGCTTTTACAGGCAAACATGTGCACACACACACGTACATATTCTATGTGCACAGATGTATTTAAAATAAATCGGATATATTTGAAGACAGTAAAGGAACTGGGTGTTTATAAAGTGGATCATATATAATTCAGTGGGAGAGGACCCTATTGAAAATGTGAGTGGTGAGCAATAGTTTAAAATGATGGACGGACCACAGTCTTCTGGAGAGGATGAGGGAAATGGGTCCAGGTACTCCTTCCTCATTTCTTTCTTTATCAGTGGTGTTTTTCAATCAACCTAATCTAGCAGAACATTTCTCCCAGGCTACTGAGATATGTGTGCAGGAAGCAACTTTCCCCTAACTTAAAGAAATAGGTTTAACTCCTTCATTCCTAGAATTCTATCATGCAGGAGAAAAGTGAGTTTTCCATAAGATATTTAAAGGAGAAAGGAGAGATGAATCTATGTGGAAAATTAGATGAAGGAGTGGAAAATTGCATCTGCCATATAAGTCCAGCTACGTATAGATGTGCTCCTCTGTGGAAAACTGGACATTTCCTTTAAAAATGGTACTTGCAGAGTCAGCTGCAATTCTTGACAGTGTCTTTCCTGCTGTGGACATCATATTTTTTTCACCCCATAATAAGGGATAATTGGGACCCATTCTCCTTTTCATTTATTACCCTCCCTTTCCTTTTTACATTTCTCCCACTGCTCTTCCCATGTGAGAGGTGATTGCATTACTTGTGGAATATGATGAATCACTTCAACAAGAAATATGTGGCATCTGGTGAAGGCTCCTTCTAGCATATAAATTAACCTTGAATGGCAGCTTGGTCAAAAATTTCCTTTGAAACTGGTCCCTGTGTGGCAGGTAGAATCAAGCATTATCGTTTATCGGCAGGAGGTTTTTTTTCCAAGCTAGCTGATGTCTCTAACCTTTATTAGAGAGAAGCCGGTCACTCCCCACTCCCTGAAAATAATTGATGAGATGAAACGAGAGATCTGGGTGAGAAGACTGGAGGGATGTACTTAATAACGATGCTGAGATGAGAAATGCTACAAGAA
Source organism: Camelus bactrianus (assembly GCF_048773025.1). NCBI lineage: Eukaryota > Metazoa > Chordata > Mammalia > Artiodactyla > Camelidae > Camelus > Camelus bactrianus. The sequence goes on from NC_133573.1 coordinate 26,640,913, forward strand.
AAGAAGTACTGGTAACACTGAATGATACTGCAAGAAAGATACTTATGGCTCCAAAAGAATAGCCCAAGAAAGAAGCAAAGTAAAGCATAACCATTCGATCAATTGAGACAGACCGGCAAATATTTTCCCAATTAAAAAAACTTCCCCACTGGAATAAAGAGAAACTAGACAAAAGATATTTTGCAGCTTAACTTTGTGACTGTTTTCTGAGTTGGAAGGTTTTTGTTTTTTTCCCCCCTACATCTTTCTCATGGGAAAGGTAGAAACGAAATTATCAAATGTTAACTTTCTGAAATCCCTGTGCTTTGTTTACTCCGTGATTTTCAAGCCTTTTATTTGTGGTCCTAATAATTACTCTTCTGTCAGGGTATTCAGTGTGTTTCATAGAAAAGCCAGCAAAGGAACAAAACATCAAACGAGGGAAGATTCTCCGACATTCCACATGATGGCAGAAGATGTTTTCCTTATTAAGTAGTCAAAGCTTGCAGTTCTGTATTATTCTATTAAATATAGCGAGATAAGCAATCTCCCATATTCGCCAAGCCATTTTAGAGTAATTTGTTCTCAGGACAAACCAGAAGGGACGACGTGTTTTCTTGTGTGGAAAACAAACAACCTCGGGAAAAAAGAAACAGCAACGCCGTCTTCCCCAAGATTCCCCAAATAATGTTGAGCTGACAAAAAGTGCTTTTCAAAATCACACGAAAAACGGGATCTTTTAGACTACATCTCCCAAATGTCAGAGATCTTTTTTGTCTGTTTATATTATGAATCACCGCAGACAAATCCTGTGAATGCACGGATGGAACATTTGCCGACGGACGGAGAGCTCCTTAGAGGCTGAACCTTTTTTTCAGAGAATCTTTCTCTGATTTGCAGTGGGGCTCTGCTCCACTCAGAACCTCAGGAAAACAGTGGGGCTCTTGCCCCAAAAGCTAGGTTTCTAGGCAGAACTAATCCAACAATTTGGTCAGCCCTAGGCAATAGTGATTGTTTTTTCTGTCTCCTGGTGAGAATTTAGAATATGTGGGCTGTAAAGCTGAATTTCTCTACTGTTTGTAAATGTGGCACCCCCTCTTATGCCCTTTGGCTGTCTAGCTTCATGTCTCCTCACCTCTTTTTCTTTTTGTTTGATTTTAATGCAATGATGTTAAGACAAGGAAATGCACTACAGTTTCACTAGCTTGTTATCTTCCTCAGCTTCCTAAGTTCCAGTTATGTTCTGTTCTCCTATTTTGTGCTAATGGAGGCAAGCAATGTCTACTACCCAAAGTGCAGATTATTACAAAAGTAATGTGCACAATGTAACTTACCTGCCTAAGTGTGATATTCACAAAATATTAAATGAGCAAAGCTTAGCAGGGCACTGATTTACACTAATGCTTTCATTTAACTATGAGAAGAAACCAGCCCGGGAAAATAATAATACCGTCCATTTTTATGTTGCCTTTGGAGTGCTGACAATGGATTTGTCAACTTATAAATTTTGTAACTGAGAAGTTAACTTTTTTCCTAAGATCATAGAGCTAGTATTTGAAAGGGCAGGGGCTAAATCAGACATCCTAGCTCCTAGGGCTACTGTGTCAGTTGAAGAGGATAAAAATGATGACTGCAGATAGTAACAAATCTAAATGATGATTTTAGTTTAACAGGAACATTAGGTCAAGTTTATTTTCAGGGAATGTCACATTGGAGACCAAGTACCCCGCAATCAGCTGGCTCTGTGGTGACAATGTTACTCTCAGGATATGTTTATTACCTGGATTGTGGAGGTGGTAACACAGGCGTATACATACGTCCAAACTCATCAGATTTCACACATTAATTACATGCAGGTTTATTGTAGACCAGTTATACCTCAATAAAGCTGGAAGAAAACCTTTAAAACTTTAAATATTTTCAAATAATTTTATTTAAAACTCAATAGAAAAATTTGAAATATAGTTGAATTAGAACACTGAAAAGAAGACCATACCAAGTTTATCACGTGAGCCCAGTAAAAGGTGTTTAACTACGCAGAGAGCTGGTCTCTGCTAGAATATTTGTTTGCCATTAAAGATGTGTCAGTCTCACTGATACGTTCATCTTAGATCAATCTTAGTGTCAATCTCATTGAAACAACATGAAACCAGTCTTGGTGGGTCCTCCAGTAACAGCTCAGGGGCTCTAAATTTTTGCAGAGGCAACCATTTCCAACACCTCACTGCAGAAGAGAATTGATGGCATGGTCTTACCTTCAATGCATGTGACAGGTGAAAAGCTCTGGGGAAAAAAAGACACTACCCAGTGCTTATATGGGAACAAAGCTATGAGTATTTATTAAGTGATCATTTCCTAGTAGAAAACATCAGCTGGGCTCAGCTACTACGCTGATCTACCTTAACACCGTTTTAAAGTGCTAACATAGTGAATTATACAAGGCAGCATAGTTAATATTAATACTAGTGTCAACAGATTTGAATAATACTGAAATTTCAAAAGGATACCTTTACTGTATGCTCTTAAAAGCTTGTGTAAATGCCAGGAGAGCCTGTCCTCACCTTATTATTTATGTATTTACAAATAAAAAGGAAAATTCAGGATTCATACAAGTAATTTGAGCAAGCCATACCTCCCCCTGTATTTTTTTGGTTTTGTTAGCTGAATAAGTCCCTTCCTGTGGTGTTTATATACTCCTAGACTTGTTGAAACCAGAGGTCCTTTAAAGACCATTCAATTACCACTCCAACTAGAATTTTCTGTCAAGGAAAATATAACCAGAATCACTGAGATTAGCTCAGGCAGAACTGGGGCTAGAATGCCATTTTTCTGACCACTATCGAATTGTTTTATCACTAGGTTATTTCACACATATTTCTAAGTTTATAACCTAGGGATTGTTTGTCAAAATATAATAGTGATATACTAGTTTCATAGAACTCAGAAAATTTCATGGCCAGTCAAGAAATTGTTGCCAAAACCAAACCAAATCAAAACACCATTGTAACTCTGGTTTCTGTCTTCAATATTGACTTGAATAATCCTTCTAGACAGTAATTTTCAAGGAAGGAAAAAAAAAAGAATAGAAGGCAAGTAAGAAGATGGGAAACAGAGCATACTGAAGTTTTTCTTCAATCCACTGGTTGATGATAAAAAAAAAAATGTATGCATGGAAATATGGGAGACAGTTTCCCCATCACTGCCTCTGAGTTTATAGAATTTAGCATAACATTGAATGACTCTGCGCATTTAGTGGGAGTTTTTTTGTTGAATGGTAAAGAGATCTCAAGGAAGTCTTTACAAGTCATGTCTCATAGCTGCAAATCCTTCCAACAATCCTACATAAATATCCCATTTTACAGATGAGGAAAGTGAAACAGAAAAAGTATCAGGATCACTTAGGTAGCTGGGACTTAGTGGAGGAAGAGCAACATGGTTAATTCCATGACATTTCCTGTTCTGTTTAGTAAACCAGCGAGCGTCAGTGTAAGATTGCCCCTCTGGTGGTGGCCTTTGGGTTTTATTTTAAGTATAATGTCATAAATACTGTAAGTAATTCTATTTTGAGTTAATTATCTATTTCCTGAATTAAAATCAGAAATCTATACTAATACTCTGATAAATTATAAAATGTTCCTCCTACTTATCATCTTCCCCTTTGCCGTCCACACAATTCAGATGTCACTTCGTCACATGAATTTATTATTAGCATACGGAGTACAGAGAGGTGGAACCCTGCAGTCCTGTGATCATTTAAATTGTGCCATTTGGGATTTTTCCTGCCCCACTACTTTTCTTGAGGCCTGTTGACTAAAACTACATGTTCCAGACAGTTTGTGGTTTGATGTATCGGGGTAGTAACTGGTTTTAACTTTTAAACTTAACTACCTAAATAAATCTGATCCTTTAAAATCCAAATTTTCCTAAAAATTAAAGAAGGCAGTAATTACTTAATTTTAAATAATTTTAGACACCATATCCAATTGGATTTATTTATTTTTTTCAGAACACTAGTAAATTTTAAATGGCCTTTGATTTATAAAACTTCCATGCTTCATTTTGTGTGTCTGCATAAATCAAAGTGCAGCTGTGTCTTTCTTGACAATGGTCACTTAAAAAAAATATATTTATCTTAGACTATTTGAGTTGATGTTCTGTTGCCTTCTCTCTGTTGGCATTGAGATCCTTTTAATGTCATTTAAGAGATATTGATGGAGTATCTCAATGGGAGAGAAGAGGAGAGAAGGGCGGGACAGGGAAGGGGAGGAGAGGGACGAGAAGGGGAGAAAGGAAAGTTTTTTAAGACATGGGATTTTGCAACGTATTTGGTATGTTGCCCCTAAATGTATTATATGCCAAATTTCTTTCAAGAAATTTGTTGGTATTTTGGCATTTATTTCAAACTATAGGAAGCATAAGCCTTTATCAGCATTGGAGTAGCAGCCTTTGTAAACATCAGTTTGAAATATATTTTTCCATGCCATACTTCTAAACAAAAATCTTGTGCATGATCCTAACGTTAGTGATGTTCATAGACTCACAGGTCCCTAACCTGACAGAGACCCACAACTAAGGATTCATGAGTATCGGTGGCTTTTACAGGGTCCCCAGATAACTCTCTTCCACCTCTGACTTGGTTTATAGGAATAAAGAGGCATTCATGTCAACCAACTATTGCTTTTAGTAGACGTCTATAGAAATGCTTATCGTCAGCATGAAAGGGGCATCTGATTTAACTCTCTCAAGTTGCAGAATTAAATTCTCGTATATCAAATAGCATGTCCCAAATTACATCAAGCTAGAAATAAAGTCAAGGTCTCTTGATTTTGGGTGCTTTTCCCCTTACTCCACATATAAATCTGAAATGGAATATATACAGGAGAAAGGGCAGCACCGTGGACAGAGGTGGACGGGTTTGATGTTTTTTGAGTTCTGTGTCTGAATATAGATATTTCTTTCTGATTTCTCAAGCATATATTATCAATTCCATTCCTGAACCATTCATTTTTTTCTTAGTTATCTTTTTTTATGGCATTTATGGCTTTGACCCATCTTTCAATGTGTCTTTTGATCTAAGCACAGGGTATTGAATCAACTTGAATTGCCCCCAGTGACTGACACAATATTTGTGCATAAAAATGCTTCAAATGGATTTTATTGATTAGGAAGTTGATAAAAAGTATCATTACCTATGATACTGAATTTAAAATAAGGTATTCAATGCTCAAAATATTTAGATGCAGTAGTCTTTAAAATACTAAAATAATGGTAAGGAATTAAATAAAAAATTGAAAGTGATTTTGCCTAACAAAGTCGTTTACAAAAACAAAATTCTCCCTTGTGCTTGAAACTATTTATCTATATAGTTCTAAATATTTTTGATTAACATTTATCTTTACAAAGGAAATAATGGACTGCATGAGGAAGTAAATAGTGTAAAATAAAATAATGGCTATCTAGAACTCTCAGAGAATAATCTTTCAGCCTAACCGCTTTCCCAAATAGTAGTTTGCCCCCTTCAAGCAGCATTTAAGAAAATGATTTTGATTAAAATGTTTTAAAATACATCATGCATTTCTTGATATTCTAAAACAGAAGACTTCTAAATGGAAATTAACATTCTCACTAAAAGGCCCAGAAGACTTCATTCTTAGTGACTATTTCTTTTTTTAAAATAATTACTCCCCTTGCCCTGAACTAGGATGTCTGCTTTCACTGACTGCTGTCAGTGTAACTACCCTGAGAAGTACATTTCCTCTCATTAATTTCTTGATTCTAAAATGCCAGTGGTTTGCCAGGTTTGTTAGAATCGTGTGTAAAATATATATAAACAAATAAAATGAAAATGAATTTTAATTCTTAGGCTTTGTGAGTTGGATTTGGCTTCTCAGTGACCAGTTTTAACTAAATGTGTTATTCTTCTCTGTGTCCCAGGTATAAGAGATTGATAAATTATCAACTTTTATGATAGCTGAACTCTAAATCTGATCCCCAGTGTTTTAAGCAAATTTTACCTGCCTGATAAAATATTTGTTTCTACTCTACTATAAAAGTCACTCTGCATGTTGTGGTCTGATGCTGGCTGCATTAGTTAACAGAGACTTACTAATATTGATCCCTACTCCTTCCTAAGTGTTGAGTATATTTTCATGGCTCTTGGCTGATTGCAAGTAATGCCAACTTACCAGCCCAAGTTTGCATCACCTTTACAAAATTACCACATCAGTGCTGTCCAGTTTCTGACAACACACTTTTCTTCACCTCTCTCAAATCTCCAATTTCTCAGTTTTCTTTGTCCAATAAGCCCTTCTTCCTTATTTTGCTACAAGTTGGTAAGATTGCTACTGTCAGCTTAAGCATTTCCTCAGCTTGGCTCTTACATGGTAGGTCGGGAAAAGGCTGATGGAATGGTGTTTTTGGTTTTTTCTCTGCAGGAATTATAGATTCATAGTTGATGAATATATATGGTGCAAGGTATGGGTCAAAGTTCACTCTTTTTAGTGAACATGGATATCCAGTTTTTCCAGTATCATTTTTTGAAAGATTATTCTTTCTTCACTGAATTGACCGTACATCACAGTCAAAACTTGGTTGTCCCTATATGGATGAATCTGTTTCTTGGCTCTCTACTCTGTTCCATAATCTAGCAATTTGTTAAAGTACCAGGATCATGGTAGTAAGTTTTTAGTGAATGTAGCAACGTTTCTCAAGCTCAAAGCAGTGATTCTCTTCCTACACAGGTAATCCCAACAAACTTGTTTTGAAGCACTGCCTTTAATTCTTGGCCCCAGGGTCTGGATTATTTCTTAAGTTGTCTATGTATTAAGTGCTTAATATCTCTGACACAGAGCTCCCCTCAAAAAGCACCATGAACCTCCTTTCTATCCAGTGCTTCAGATGCAAGTATGGAAACTTGTATCAAGAGAAGGAAGTGTGGGAATTTTAGTTCATGTAAATACTTCTGTTTTTTTAATTCCTTCAAAGTTCAGCAAGAAGTAAAGATCGATATTCAAGTGAAGTTGAGGAGCTAGAAAGAAAGTTGAGATAAAATTGTTTAACATATGACAGACCATGGCTAAATGTTAGGATCTCAAATAACATTTAAAGATATGTTGGCTTTGAAAAATCATTTGCCATGAAGCTCTGAACACCATATTTTCTTAAGTAAAGCCAATTATATTCCATACATAATATTTTTATGAACACTAATAAGTGCATATGTTACAACTTATTGCATATCCATTAATTCAGCATGCATTAACAGATATACTTAATTAGTTGCTCCCAAACTTGGTTAACTTGGGAATTATTACATACAAAGCAAATCAAGAAATACTGCATTCAACATTGAGTATAAATTCAAAATTTATGTACCAAATAATATACCAAAAATATATATCCCCTCTTCTCCCCAAATTATAGCTCTTGTCTCCTATTTCTATTAAACTATTTTCTATTCTATTTCTATCCAACAATTTCTCTTAAAATTTCTAGATGTTTTAGGGAAAACACAGTACTTTGAATGGACCAAATGAAAATAAGCATATAATAATATCAGACCATACAATATTAGGAACACAAAGATACTGTGGCATAATACTGTTTCTAATGGAAGCACTGAGCACCAGGATCATATGTGACTTGCTAAAACGTACATATAGCTAATAAATTGCTAGGACTGGTAGGCACACTTCCCCTCCGCTAATGAAGACAATGAATAATGGTTAAAAATGTGAATGACGTGTCAAAATGACTGCCCTTAACACTTAGGATTGCAAAGACTGGTAAGAATCTATCTCCATCCTTAAGAAGAAGGGTGAAAGGAGATGAAAGGTGATGCACTCACAAATATAGAGCAGATACGTGTGGTTTTGGGGTCTGCAAAAGGGCCACAAATTGACCAGAGTTCAACTAATGGGTGGAGAAGGAAAGACGGAGGAAGAGGAAGAGAAGGGTGGGGAAGAAATGAAAAGTAAGAGCCTTCAGGTTGAGCCCGTCAACAGAGGCCCTTGAGGTGATCCTTGCAAATGGGGATTTGAAAGCTGACGGTGGAGAAGGGAAAGGAACAGGAAAGACATTTCCACTGGAGGGAAAAATGTGTGAAGATGAGGAGGCAAGAAAGTCACACGGGAAGACACCACGTTTCTCTTTGCCACAGCCCGCCACGCGCAGATCTGCAGCCCTTGAAACGTCACGCTTCCATGAAGACGTGCTCTGTGCTGCTTGGGTGGGATGACTGCAGCTGACTGTGACACCAGGCACCTCCTGGAGCCAACTTCTGCCTGTGAGGTACAGTCCCCCCTTGCCGGCACCGTTGCCCTGCAATCCACATATGACAAGAGGGAAAAAACCCTTGGTTGTGCTGTTATCAGCATTCATGAGAAACAAGCTTTGTGCACCGTCCCAACACTTCTATTTTTGTACTTTTCTTTAACTAACGGGGGAGAAAGCTTTTTGTAAAAGTAATCCAGACCCCAACCTGCGTAATATTAATGTTACAGCCTGGCCACTTTCCAGCTTCTCCATGATAGGAAAAAAAAGCACCCTCCAATTTAATAACTAAATTAATTTTTTCCTCCCACAGCAGCATGTGCAATTATTAAAGTCAGGGAGATCTTGGCAGCCTCTTGCACTGGTAAACAGAATGTTGCATTCTCATCATATGATTAATTAATGTTCCCGATTCAAGGAGATAGGAGATCGCCTTGCATTCCTTGCGTTATTGAATAACCTAACGTGCATTATTGCTCAGGCACTTATACGTCCGTGCAGTTAAACCTCAGGTAATAAGCTGCAAAAGCCTAGGTTTATGCTGAGGCCCTGGGTCAGTGATGGAAAACAAAACTTGAAGATTGCCTGGATGGGAGAGAAAAGAACGAGAAAGAAGGAGGGAACATCCGCATTGGCCAATCGATCGTGTCAGAGAAGCCATTTCACTTCCTGCTTGTCCATGGTTTGCAGTCTTATTTAGCGATTTCTTAGTAGCCTCCTTCCTTATTCACATGTCAGGAATGATAAAAATGAACACACCAGCAGACAGTCAAGAAATTTGCCGTGTGCTCCTTGGAAGCTGTACCTGTTTGGCCCCCGTATCAATAGTCTGGAAAGAGTTTTCTTCCCATTTCAAGCCACGGAAGCAATTCTTCAGGGGCCAGCGAGCATAGATGGGCCCCTCCGGGGGATCCAGCGGGGAGACGTTGTGGAATTACATGGGTTCATCTCTCATTTCTAGCATATTCTGAACCCAGTAAGAAAGAGGGACGTTGCCTCATCTAACAAATTGTCTCAAATAGTGCAAAGCAAACAAAAAAGAGAAATTTATGCTATACTTCTTGCTCAGCTTTTCTTCTTAACACTGAATGTTGAATTGTTTTACTTGCACGTTCCCTCCTGAAAGGAGCAAATGTCTTTCCCATAGGTAACTGATGTAGTGAGCCATTCAGATAGAAAATGCTCACATTGTCCGAGAAATCGCCTCTCTACATCATTTGAGAGTTGGGATTTTATCCCGTCAAACTGCCTTTGGCATTTCAAGGGCATCAGAATGCTTCAGAGAAGGGCTGGGTCCCCAGTGAGGAGCTCGTCTAAACCCAGGGAGCAACCTCGTCATGTCGAATGATTTCCCCTGTGAAAGGTTAGTAGAGAAAGAAATTCACGGAGAACAACAAATTGTGCCACAAACAGAAACTGGGGGGAAAAACGTCCAGAAAATTGCCCTGCAAATGGTAACCAACATGTGTAATGTTAAAGAAAGAAAATGCATTTATCTATTTTTAAATCACTCCCCCAGTCTGCCTTCAATATAATAGACATCATAGAATCACTTCAAGTTTGCTTTTTCACCAAATAGAGATGCTTTCAAACGGAAGAAAATACCCATATATGGGTAAGTTGAAAGAAATAGATATTGACACTCTTGAATAATTCAGGAATCTGCTGAAAAGACTGAGAATTCTACTTTCATAAAAGCCCAACATTCGGATCCTTAATGTTACTTTCTAGTTAAACTCCTAAGGTCCTGGTGAGGATTATTGAATTGAGCCAAGGTAATTGGTACCAGTCATGGAAAGGAAAAATGATTCTGGGTAAAAGGGAGTGACAGTCTGAGTGTTTCCCCTTCGTTTCTTGGTTCAGTTGTGCCCAGTGAACGCGCAGGCTGTTGTAACCCCGTGGGCTTTACTGAAATACTATCTTTCTGAATCCTCAAATACACTTTGCTTTTATTTCTATTTTCTTCTATTCCCCACATATTTTGTTTGCCTTTCTCTCTAGAGTTCAGAGTATTTCTGTACCTTCTAAAATCTCTAATGTACTTTTATCACTCAGGAAATTTTATTTAAATATAGAAGTAAAAATATAACCCAGAAATTAGTCTTTATTTTCTACTATTGTTTTTTCACTTACATGGCTTTTCAAATGTCAGTCAGAACTAGAGTCCTGACAGCACTGTCTAATGCTGGGTCAGGAAATGGGAGTTCTACTGTAAACTTGAACCCAGGATTGCCGGGTGCATGGACAGAACTTGAACTGTTCTTGACTCACTCTCTCCCTATTAAAGGAAATAATTCTTCCTTCACAGGAATGCCAAAAAGGCAAGCATGATGATAGTTAAGATTTTGTTTATTTCCTGGGAGAAATAAGGTGTTCCTAAATTTCAAGTCATCACCATTATTCATCTTCTGAAAACTATTATGATAGTAGAATATTTTATATTTAAACTTTTCTTCCATTTTCCCAAAAATGGATTATAAACTAAGATTATAGTCTATGAAGTAATTAAGTCCCCTTCAAAAAAAAAAAAAAAAAAAAAAAAAAGAAAGAAAAGAAAAGAAAAGAAAAGAATTAAGACCCAAGAGACAGGATGTATATCGTACAATTAAATCCTAATTTGTGCAGCCACTGGTTATTTCTCTTCTCTAGAAAAATGCCTTCAATTTTAAATATACAGTGTGGGTGTCAATGAAGTACATTAAATCATCATGTAGCTTATTATGGGTCCAAAGTGCTTCTGAAAATAAAGTTTCATTAAAAGGAATCAGTCATGTTGATAGCATGAAAACTTGGGTTCAGATACAGTTCCCAGTCAACCAAAAAGTTCGGTGTTCACCAAGAAAATAGTAAAAAAGAAAAAAAACCTAGAAACCCACTGGGGGAGATCTTGTTCCCTTTAGTATGCAGAAAGCACATGCTGGAAGGAGCTTCACCTGCCAGCTGTGATTAATTTGCTATTTCTTACAACGTCTCACTTTGATTATTAATGATAATGATTTGATTTATGAGTTCTGTTCACTGAATATTCTCAATTTCCAAAGATGTACTCTTCTGGAAAAAAAAATAAGAGGGAAAAAAAAAGGCTACTGGGGAGACAGCGACTCAGGTAATGGAGTGTGGCCCCGTTCACCTCTAGGCGCTGGTTCAAATCTATCTCCCCACATTTTCCTGAGGTGCACAGGGGAATCTAAAGGCCGGGGCAGAGACACTGTGTATAATGAATGAGAGACGAATATCACGGTCCCACCTCTGTCCTGAGGTTTTTTCTCTTCATGTGCTGCGGGAACGGAGAGCACTCGGGACCAGGGCTTCTGGATTTTAAGGCTTTTCTCTGTGCAGAATTGTAACGTGTAAACCCTGTGACATGAATTGCATATTAACATTTTGTCATTCATGCATATATTAAGAAGCTGAGATGTTTAAGACTGTATGAAAGGATGCTAGTTCTCAGAATAGAATTATAGAGAATTAAGGCAATTAGAACTCCGAGGGGCCATACACGGCGTTGCTAGAATATCATATTTTCTACCAGCTGACCTCCTCGTTGGTCACAGAAGAGGAAATGCAGTAGAAATTAATTTGGAGCTTTTCATAAATGCAAAAATAACTCAGGAATAATTGATTTTTAAAGGTTGAAAATTACAAAGGCTCTCATCTTCCTTGAGAAATATCTTCTAGGAAAATAAGTATAAGAAAGAAAAATAATGTAATCATCTTTGCCCAGACCATACCCTCCGCTGGGAGTCTGAGGACCTGAAAAGATTTCAAAGCCTTCAGCACTACCTCCGTGAAGTCCCCACTGGGAGTTTATGAGCCTCTGGCCCCACTAGTAAAAGTATTAATAACAGCTTATCTTATTATTATTAGAGCTTTCCACAGGCTAGACGCCTTAGATACATAATCTCATTTAGTCCTTATGATAAGACAGTGAGACAATTACTGTTATCCCCATTTACAGATGAGGAGAGTAAGGCTCAGAGAGATTAAGTGACCACCTCAGGTCACACAGCAAAGACACGAGGCTGATTGAGACGATTGGACCGCACCCACAGCACCAGCAGGGCACCCTGCCACTTCTTTATCCCTTTTACTGACATGGCTGCAAACTCCACTCTCTAACCCCAGACCTTGTCATGAGTGAACTTCCCTCCCGCTGACCACAGGGGAAGCCCCTTCCTGAGGACGCGCTCAGACTGAGGGTGGCACTTTTAGCAGTCAGTGGAAAGCAAAGAGCAGCTGCTACTCAAGGGGCTTGTGTTGAGTCCGTTAAGCTTCCCAAATCTGAGAAAAGGATCCCTCAGTGCCTAGAACTTGATAGAAATCCCTTTTCATTTCTGTGTGTACGAGTTCTGTACCTGGTGCCAGCTAACATGTGCCTGAATTACAAATAAAAATCTGGTTTACAACTGCCAGAACACTGCTTTCCACTGGGAGTGCTTTAAACCTGAGTTGAAGACTCCACCTCAGCATTGCAAACTCCCCTGGGTTGGGCTGAAATGATGCAGAGACCCCGGGACCCAGGTGAGAGCAGCCCCTTAACCTCTGCTTGCCGGCTGTCTCCTACTTGTTTGAGGCTAACAGATAGTGTTTCCAACGCTCCATCATTCCATGCTCTCGAAAGGCAGTCTCTTCTGCTATCCTGGTTTCAACTGCTCATGGCTATGTTGGTAATTTCTGAATTTATCTGTCCATTCTAGATCTCTTGCTCGGTTCCAGACTCGCCATGGGGCTGCCAAGCGGGCAGGGCCTCTTGAGAAACCAAGTGAATATCCAGCTTCGCTTGGGTATCCCTGGAATCTCAAGACCCTATTTTCAAAATTCGCAGCATTCTTCCTGAATTTCTTCTTGCTCCTATACTGCATTTTATTGCACCTTGATAAACCCCTTTGCATCTAGATATCTGAAAATCTTGTCTTTGCCTTTGCCACCTGCACCAAATTAGTCACAATGATGCCAATGTTTACTTTCACGTAGTTTTCAGATTATCTCATCTCCTCCATTCAGGCAACTAATGATGCAAATTGGGCTCTCATAACCTCTTGCCTGGGTTACAGTGATGAACTCCTCACTTGTCTCCCCCCCCGTTATCCTGGTCACCCTCAAAACTATCCTCTATAGTGTCACCAGGGGAACTTAATGCATTGTATTGCTCCCTGCTTAAAATCTTCCTCAGTCTCCCAAACTCTTAAGCATAAAATTTGACCCTTCCTTCTCAGGCCCAATATTAGGATATATTGTATAATGTATATACATTATACATTATACTAAGTAATTGGACACTTGCACACTCCACGTTCCATGCCTTCATTGAAGTTATTTCCTCTGCTTTTTCGGTCTCTGACTGTCCCTACTCCCTGACATTTCCAACCCACCCAATTGCAGTGCCCTCAACAGCACCTTAACGCAGCAAGATGCACTTAGGATTCAGGTTTTCCTGAGCTGGAGCCCCGGCTCGGCCTCTTCTAGTCGTGGGACTTCATGTCACTTACTTGGCTGCGTTACGGACAGCAAGTGTGAGACGGCGGCAGCATGGACTGCGCCAGCTGTGTCTCTGCATGGCTGTGTGCCCTCGGGCAGGACACTCGTCTCCTGCTGCCTCCATTTCTACGTCTGTAATTCATGCGAGCTGAGCTAGACTTAGTGATGCGCTAGACCTGTGTGCTGCACAGCTGATCGGTACTCAGGCACTGACTGACGTTTCTGTGTCAGATTGAGAGCACTTTCACAAACACCCCCTTTATCCCTTACAACGACCCTGTGAAGTACGTAGTACGTTTTCCATTTGGCAGGTGCATCCCAGTTAACTAGTTTAGGTAACAGAGCCAATAAAGACGACTCAGCTCCTTTACAGACTTGCACGAAAATTCAGCACTTCTGATTCCGGGCCCAGTACACCACACCACAGGGCTTTGCCACAGGCTCGTGAGTCACCATGGGGAAGTCACATGTTGGAACAAAACAAATAAAACAACTCATAGCATGTTTATATGTTATTCATCTAAATTTATTTATTTAGTTATTCATTCATTCATTTATTTAAAGTAATTTAAACCAAAAGAAGATCAAAGACAAGAGTAGAAATTCCAGTGCTGATGTATCTTCCGTGGTCTTGTGTACACGAAAATTACTGTAGAGTTGTTCTTTGCACTCCTGCCACAGCCAGCATTATCAGTATCAAAATAGAGAGGTACCTCAGCGAACACTTTAAAGGACCCCAGGGACACACACACACGTGTAGGTTACCTTGGGTCATAGGATGGCCTTCAGCCTGAGCGGTTCTGCGTGTCTTCAGGAGACACACGGAGGCAGGGAGTACAAGAAACAGGCAGAGAAGTTGGCCCAGCCGGGCCTCCTGGGGGTCTGGATTGACGATCGGGACAGAACAGTAATTTTAGCATCTGCCTGTCCATTACACTTTCTCTCTCTACCTGCTTCAAAACCCAATTACTCTGTCATCTGTGGGAGCACTGCCCTCCGATCAGAGTTCTCCTACTAGGCATCGCAGAGGCTGTGGTAGTATTGAAGAGGGCTACTTTGGAGCCAGAGGCCAACCCTGGATGGATAGCGCTGCCAGGTCACCTGACGTCAGTGTGCATCCAATCACTGCAGACACTTGATTCTGTTCTTAAGAGGGCTGGGTGGGTGACAAGCCCTGGGAGCTTTCAAGGTCGTCCTTCAATTAGAATTACACATCACAGAAAACCCAAAAGAGAAATGACTTATAGGCCTGAATTTCCTACGTCAGACTCCTTTCATTCCCAGCAATACGATGGAAGAATGGGAGTTCTTCAACGCCCCCTTTAAGGAGACATCTGTGGGTCCCTCACACACTTCTGCTCATGCCTTATTAGCAGAATGGAGTCCTCTTGTTGCAAGGAAGGCTGATAAACACAGGCTATTGACAGGGCAAAACTCAAGATTTGCCAACGAGGAACAATGATTATTTCTTTAGAGAACTAGCCAGGTCAGATTCATCACCACAGCCCCTACTCCTCTCCCCTCCCACTCATTTCCAGCTGGCTCTGCAATTTCTTATATAATTTGGAAAAGAATACTGAAGAAAACAACTTAAAAAAGTCAAATTTTATCTTTGAGAGGTCTTAACCTGGGCAAAATTTAAGCACAAGAAAGAACCTTCACTCAATTTAATGGGTTAGCAAGTCATTCCTTTAACTATCTTCTGAAACAATAGTCCATAAGTTAGATAAAAAATAAAGGACCTCCAACAGCTGACAATCAAGTGGAGGCTCAGACAAGCAGGTTCACAACATCAGGGTGTCCAAGAGCAAGCAGCCCACAACTGGCCTCTGAACCCTAAATGAGGATAATGTCAGTATCACTGGTTTTGTGTGTGTGTGTGTGTGTGTGTGTGTTTGTGTGTGAGGATCCAAGTAGGTAACTAGTGAGCACAGAACACATTCTTCTTTCTGAATCTGAAACAGTACCTACGACCAACTCTAAACAAAACTGTGGATGAATCCAATGTCATCAGAATCCTAATCTCTCGCACAACATCTAGGTATCTCTCCTCTTTTTTTCTTAATTCTTATTTTTTATTGAAGTGTAGTCAATTTATAATGTTAGTTCCATGTGTACAGTAAAGTGATTCAGTTATACATATACATACATATATTTTTTTTCAGATTCATTTCCATTAGAGCTCATTACAAGAAACTGAATATAGTTCCCTGTGCTATACAGTAGGGCCTTGTTGTTTATCTATTTTATATATAATAGTGTGTATCTGTTAATACCAAACTCCTAATTTGTCCCTACTCTTCCTTCCCCCCCTGGTAACCACAGTTTGTTTTCTATGTCCATGAGTCTATTTCTGGTTTGTAAATAAAATTTGTATCTTTTTTTTTTTTTTAGATTCCTCGTATAAGCAACATCATATGATATTTGTCTTTCTCTGTCTGACTTACTTCACTTGATATGATAATCTCTAGGTCCATCCATGTTGCTGCAGATGGCATTATTTCATTCTTTTTTATGGCCAAGTAATATTCTACTGTGTGTGTTTGTGTGTGTGTGTGTACACACACCACATCTTCTTTATCCATTCATCTGTCTATGGACATTTAGGTTGTTTCCATATCTTGGCTATTGTTAATAGTGCTGCTGTGAACATTGGAGTGCAGGTGTCTTTTTGAAATATAGTTTTCCCCAGATATATGCCCAGGAGTGGGATTGCTGGATCCTGTGGTGACTCTGTTTTTAGTTTTTAAGGAAGCTCCATATTGTCCTCCATAGTGGTTGCACCAATTTACATTCCCACCAACATTGTAGGAGAGATTCTTTTTCTCCACACCCTCTCCAGCATTTATTATTTGTAGATGTCTTAATAAGTGGTCATTCTTACCCATGTGAGGTGATACCTCATTGTAGTTTTGATTTACATTTTTCTAAATAATTAGTGATATTGAACATCTTTTCATGAGCTTGTTGGCCATCGGGATGTCTTCTTCGGAGAAATGTCTATTTAAGTCTTCCGCCCATTTTTGATTGGGTTGCTTTTTTTTTATATTAAGCTGTATGAGCTCTTTGTATATTTTGGAAATTAGTCCCTTGTTAGTCACATCATTTGCAAATATTTTCTCCCATTCTGTAGGTTGTCTTTTCATTTTGTTTATGGTATCTTTAGATGTGCAAAACCTTTTAAGTTTAATTAGTTTATTGTCCCATTTGTTTATTTTTGCTTTTATTTCCGTTACTCCAGGAGCTGGCTTGAAAAACATAAGAAAAACATAAGCTTGATGGGGAAAGGTGTCAAGAGAAGGAAAAGAGAAAGACTCTGTTTGGCTCCTTTTCTTCAGTAAGGCTTTGCCTTCTAGTTTGCACATTTCCTGATATAAGTAATGATGTTGGCAATCAAATCGTGCCAGTCAAAAACAGACTAATATGCTTTGTCACTTTAAAAAATATTGCTCATATTCAAAGTTACAGGGCCTCAGTTATATCATATCCCTAATCCTAAGGTCACTTAGCTTTATTTAACAGCTCAAGCAGATAAACTGAAAACTTTGAAAGTCTCAGATAGAGCGGAAGGGTGCTTTGGGGCTCAACAGAAGAATACCGAGCAAGGTCTCTCCCCAACCTTTTCCTTTGGATAAAGCCCCTTCCAGATTTTGTTATTATCATTGATGTTTCCAAAAGACATCTTAACATTACTTTTTATAGAGTTAGATGAAAATTTCCATATTAGAGGCATGCCGTCACAGGTATTCAGGTTTGTTGCAAAAATGCTAAGAATGAGGCTGACAGATGGTGTTCCTGTCTCAAATGAACTTGCGTGCTTTGGTAGAAAACCAGCCATTCCCTTGGGCTCCTCAGCCCCATCACGGCACCCCTTTAACTTCAGTGAAGGTGAATTAACACCACCTGGTCATGGGACAGGAGGCACCGAGGACCACGGGGACTCGTTCATAAGTTGATAAAAAAAAAAAATTTGTCACATTTTTGTTTAATTCGTGAAATATCCATGTACACCAATGGGCTTTACTATATTAGAACACAAATGAGGGAGAAAACAACATTATGGTATAAGGACAAAATAAGTGATTAATACCAGGTACCTCATGGGACATGGACTCTGTTTCTTGTCCAATCATAAACTGAAGACAAAATCACAAAGCAGAGTTTTTTTTTTTCCAATTTTTTTTTCACTGTTGAAGTGAAATCAAAGGGAATTTTTGAAAGGCAAGCTCTCCTTGCCGTGCCCTGGGAATCAGGCCCTCGTTACACTTAATGGATGTTCCATGCCAAGTTCCCCAAACCCTGGGGGTGAAAATTTCCCCTAAAAAGACCTGGAAGGAATTCAAGGCTGCTAAAGGCTTGAATAAAACTTTACTTAATGTGTATTGTACATTTTTATTACCCTGAGATGATATGTTATAATTATGTTCTTAAATCATGTGAGAAGAACTTAAGCACATTATTAACCAATGATAATATTTCCCAAACCAAACCAGTTTGGTGCTGGTCTCTAGAGAAGAGAAGAGGAGATAGTAAATGGGCGAACAAAGTGGTAAACGTGCCAGGAACAGGGACAAATGTTAGGCATCCAGGTTCTATCAAAGGCCACAAGACTTGAGAGGAAAATTAACCTCTGCTGGAACCAAATGATAAAAAGACAGAAATCCTTTTGAAGGATATAAGAAGTTACAACACATGATTTTTGGATGTTCCATAAGAAATTAGCCAAAACAGAAATATATGTTCCTCAGAATAAAGTAAATAGAGAACTATCGTCTGGGAAGAATACTTATTTTAGCTTTTAAGAAAGCAAATTTTGAATTTTAACACAGCTGAAATGGGCAGAATCAATTTCCCTGATGGTGTTTGGATATAAAAGAAATGGAAGTTAATTTGTGACCTTTCCCTCACCCTGCCTGAGTTCATCCAAACTTAAATATTAGAAATCACTCTGAGAAGAAACTGCCTTAAGAATTCTTACATTTAAATACACATTATGAAGTCTTTTAAGGGAAGCAACTTTTGAAAATCGTAGAACTGGAAATAAAGCCAGTAGCCAGAAGCACGCTGCTGCCGTCTGGATAGCCCTGAATTTCTTTTGGAAGGGAGATCCCTGTCTCCTCCCCTGGCATCCTCCAGGCTGGTGGGACCCATGGTACACAAGCAGGCAGAAGCAAGTTCTCTCCAGAAGCCTCCACAGGGAGTTCTGGAAGGGCCTGGCATCCACCTGGAGGTGAGGAGCCGTAGGTGGAGGCTGGCTCCTCCGTTGCTTGGTTGAAGATCAAAACAGATTTTGTTTTGGCAAGTGTCTTTTAGAAATCAAAACCTCAGAGCATTTAAAAATTATCCTTTAGCAGTATATTGAGGGAGAGGGACTGGAAGTCATTTTGTAGGAACTTGCCGACTTAAATGTTGGTGGAGAGAAACTGATGTGGTGGGTAATGCTGATCGGTTACCCAGGAACCCAGCGTGTAGGGGGATATTTGTGCGAAGGTGCAGGAGAAAGTAAAGGGCTTCTGCATTTCTGCCTTTGTTGAAGCTACACTGGCTGTCTCTGCACAGATCTAAAGGCTGTTACTTATGTGTGAATATTAGAAATATGAGCAAAATACACCAGTCATTTCCACTTGCTTTGAGTCCCTTGTTTCTCCCAGACTTCTAAAATCCTGTGTCATGAAAGAGATACTGGACCCATGAACAGAGACTATTGAAGGGAGATGATAGAGCCCACATAAGAAAGTATATTTTTTATTGTAAGTATAGCCTTAATATTATAAGTTTCCCAATAGTTCACAGTATAAAAAGAGGTTGACGTTGCAATGTTATCAGTCCCTTAGGGAAAGATACATAAGAAAGTCATGTTCACAAAAATTTCCATGCTGTTTCAGGAGATAATAGAAAATATTTCCTTTTCCTAATCTTTCCTTTATTCCTTAAAACTTGTGATCAATTCAAGTTGGTCAGAACTGGCCCCTAAGGGCATCGAAAGATAATATCTGATGCATATCTGTGCAGTAAAGTCAGCACTTCAATCTCTCAGAAATAGGCAATAAAATATGCTAGTATCACAAACTCACATCTAAACTGTCAATAATTCAGAGGCTTGAGCAACCATCTGGACAGGCTAGAAAGTCAATTTAGACAATTCTACTACCACATTTCGTACTGAATTTATTAGATAACTCTGCTTTGCCAATGTAGACATGATCTAAGCTTATCTAAAAGTTCTCCAGGGAGAATTAAATACCTAAAGCCAGCTCCAATCTGTGACCATTAAGAGCGTGCATAAATTCACTGAAAACAAATTATACCAGTATCATTCTTAGATGACACTTCTAGAATGGTATATCAAGGGAATGCCATGACCTTATCGAACTTGAGTTTTAGCAGAATTTTGTCAGTGTCTTTCAAAGTCATGAGGCAAAGGGATATAGTAAGAGTAGAAATAAATGAACAGGACTCTGGTTTGAGTTCTTTCTCAGACAAGATACGTAACTTGAAAAAGTTATGTCATCAATCAATCAGAAAAATACGACAAAGCGATAAATCAAGCACATGTAGAAACCTTTCCTTCTGTCCCAAACACAAGCACAACACAGTTGTATGAAAATATAGTAATCGGAATAAATAGGAATGTATTTACACACATATTTAAATATTTAAATAATTTGATTTGAAAGCAATAAAGGACATTTCCAAGAGTCAGAAGTGGAAAGGAAATATTACAATAAACAGGCGGTCATGTTTTGTGGCCCACAGTGGGGCTGAGACAAAGGGGCTGAAGTGTTTGGCGCTGTAGCCATTGGTTCAAAATGAGACAAGATACCGAGTTCCATTCCTAAGTCTGGGGTCTGGCAACTCACCATCATTTGTTTGCTTGCTTTTTACAAGTGGAAATTCAGAATATCCTCAAGCAAGGGTCCTAGATCATAGCTAATATGAAAGAACTTCTGCTGACCATGAGCAGAAATAGAACCCCAAACCCCATCAAAGTCAAGACTGTGTCGTTACAGCGTGCGGGACGCAGGTCCTTCCTATTCCACTTAGCAGATTCTATTGGTTATGGTATAATGACTCTCCATTGACGTGTGATACTAAAACCTAATTTGAGGCCTGTGAATTTTGCATGTCTTAGATGTAGGTAACTATGAAACCCTCCCAAGGCAGGGCTATCCAGACTACATCCATTGGGAAATAATTGCCATGGAAGGTGAGCTGAAAAAGAGCTATTAGAAAACATATGGGGATCTTTTGGATTCCTAGACTCACTTTCAATTTCTGTGTATGTTGGGGGAGGAGGGCGGGTTTCCCCTACACAATGAGAAACAAAGCTCTGGACAGCAGCTGGCTGCCCTGCAGTCCATCTCGGTTCTAACACAGTTCACCTGGAGATAGCACCAGACCCCATAAGTTGAAGGTTCAATCCCAGAAGACTGCCCCTCCACCCCTCCTCACTTCAGACGCCTATTGGGAGCCCAGGTAGTTACCTGTAATTCTGACCAAGTGGCTATAAATCAGAGGTTCCCATGACCCCCTCCTTCCTTGGAGGCAATTAATTTGCTAGAGCAGCTCACAGAACTCGGAGAAACATTTGACTCCCTGGATCACTGCTTACTATGAAAGGATGTCACTCAGGTGACATCCCGATGACAGAGATGTGCAGCGCAAGGTATAGGAAGAGGGCTCGAGCTCCCACGCACTCTGAGCACACTGCTTTCCCTGAATCTCCACGTGTTCACCAACCCAAAGCTCTCTGAGCCTCATCCTTTGGGATTTTCATGGAGTGAAGAAGATTGCCCTCCTCAATGCGGGTGGGCAGCATCCAATCCATTGAGGGCTCGAATAGAGGAGGAGTTCATTCTCTTATTGAAATGGGCCATCCATCTTCTGTCCTGCTGTGGGAGTTCCTCGTCTGGGCCTGCAGACTGGGAATGAAATACAGCACCAGGTCCTCTGGGTGTCCAGAGGCATATCTGGGGCTTCTGGGCCTCCGTATTCATGTGAGCCGATTTTCATAATAAATCTCCTCTTCTCTCTCTCTCTTTCTCTTTCTTTCTCCCTCTCTCTACTATTTGTTCTGTTTCTCTGGAGAATCCAGACTATAGCACCGTCTAAACATCAGTTTTCTCATATGTAAAATTAGGAAGTTGTTCTGAAGTCCTTTTCATCTCTATATCCCCTCTCCTTCGATGAGAGGGAGAAAACTAGTCTTGCTTAGTGAATTGAAGCAGCTTCATCTAAGGTTTGAGAGTTTCGTAATTTCCTCAAGCACTTCAGGAGATAAAGGAACGTCTAGGAAATAGGACCAGGGTCCTCCCTCTGCTTCCAGAGCAATCCCACTCTCCATCTTCATGAATGGGGTTCTGTGTCAGAGTTCACTCAAACAGACGCTTTTGAAAACTTTTAAAAACAAACAAAAGAAACAAATGAAATTTGAAATCCATTAGAACGATAAAAATAAAGTTAGGATAATTCACTGATTATTGACTAACTGGACGCAGTGATCAAACAATAAAGATCCATGCTGTTCAGCACAGCTTTGTCCGTGTCCTTAGCTTCTCATCATTCTGATTGTATTTCTCCATGGAAGTCCACAAAGGGTGCTTTTGGCATTTTGTTTGATATAAACTTGATAGAGTTGGATAAAATGCAGAGTGAAACACTGAGTAGAGGGAAAAATCAGTGTTTTTCAACAACAATTTTCATACATATTCAGTATTTTAGGACATTTTCTTATGCAAATACTAAGAGAGGATGGCATTAATCTGATTTAAAAAAACTCATAAAATATAATAGATACTTCCAAAGATCTGAAAAGCTCTCCTGTTTATGAGGAATTAAGTACAGTGGCTCCAGAAAATATTAGAAAAAATAAAGAGGTGACTCTAGATTATTAACAGGAAGAACTTTCTAGCAATCACCACTGCTCAAAAATTTAATGGGTTCTCACTTATAGCAGTTAGTTTATTCATCACCAGAGGCATCTGAGCATCAGACCTGCTGGGCTCTTCTACACAGAATCCCCATCACTGGGGACAGCGTAGCGTAGATAAAGGTAAAAACCGCCTCCAATTCTGCGATGCTGTGTGTTGCACATCACATATCTGGAGACCATGTGTATTGTACATATCTGGTTCACAATTTTAAGTTATTTTAACAATGAGGCACAAGCCTGATAGGCTCTGCCTCTCAGCCCCCCAAGACTTACACATGACCTTGCCCATTACAGAGGGGCTTTTATAGCATCAAAATAGCTGAAACCAAATTATACTAAGCTTTATTCTGCAAGTCTTCATCTAGCGAAGTTAATATTATCTTTTTTTTTTAAATACAGCTAGGTTTATGTTTGCTACACATTTTTTTCAAAGGTAAAGATGTATTTTTTGAGTCTATATAAACAGATGGTAAAATTTTAAAGAAAATCAGGGGGATAAGCAGCACACCACACAAGCAAGTGGTGCTTTTGACATTGGGAGAAATGCACAACCATGGAGAAGCGGAGACTCCTAAGGCACTGCTGAGGTTCTGAGTCCCAGTCTGCTTGGTACCTACATAAGTTTGTTGTATAATCTTCTTTAAACTCTCTGCATACGTGTTACATGCTTTTCTCATTATGCCACATTTCTTAATTAAATTTTAAGAATGCAGTATTCAAGTAAGATGGCCAAAACAGCAGACTCCCTAAACAAATCTAGCTGGGAATATTTCCACAATTCCAAGTGACTGGACAGTTTGCAAGCATGGTAGGTCACACAAAATCAGATTCCTTCACATACTCAAATTTCATTCTTACCTCCTGAGTCATGCCACCATGTTATGTTAAAATATTGTCCAATTTCTCTTTTAGTGACTAGCTGTATTGATGACATGCTAAAACGCAATATGGAAAGTTCCAATTTGTTGGCTAAAATCAAGAGTATAAGCAGAATCTCTCCCTTTTGATTTAATTACATGGAATATAGAGGAAAATTAAATTTTGGAGAATAAAGCAATGATTATTTATGGTTTATGTATTGAAATAGTTATAGATGGGATTAAGTCATGACAGGTTAGAAGGACAGGTGCAAAGATGTTTTAAATCTATCATAATTCAAGAATCTTTCTATTGTGCTCAAATGTTTGGTACAGTAATCTGAAATTACTTTTATGTCAAAGTAATGAAAATGCTATAAAATTTAATTATCAAAAAAATGCAATGGATAAGAAGATAATGGAAACAAACTTTGGGAGAATATAATTGTGCCTTACGAATGTATATTTAAGACACCATCAAGAGGAGCAATTAAGTTAAGCACAATCAAACTACATTATAGGAATATATAATATGATAATTTCTTTTAAATTATTTTTATACATTATATCCAAGGATCTTAATGCATTTTTTCTATTGCCAATTAGCTCTGTAATAAAGCGAGTATTTCCCTTTGTTTCTATTATGATCTTGCTAAACTGAGTCAGAGAGGAGAAAATTATCTACCTATTTCACAGAGTGGAGCAGTGGTTACGACAGGAACATGTTACATGACTCTTCTAGACCAGTAGCATGAAGTATATACTCTGAGAGCGTCCATGAGCCCCCAAAGTGATAAAGCATAAAAATCAGAAAACTGCATTGAGGTACTGATGTTAAACATCACTCAATGCACATTTAATTAAGTATCTAAGTGACTCCCTCTGGCAGAGTCACATAACTAGTACGTTCCAACTCACAGCCACACAGAATTACAAATCACAGAATTACAAATCACAGCATACCGCACTCACTATTTTCAAAAATTAAAAATTTGTAATTTCAAATGCCAAGAATTTACTGCATTTTCTCAGGTGCTAAACTGAGTTTAAAACTGTTTCCAACCCAGTCTGGTTGTGCTGCTGCTTGTGGATGCCCTTCAGCAGTTCAGAGTATCAAAGTTAACTGCTCTGTCTGCACCGAGACTCTGCCAGAGGCGGAGACTCTACCTAGAGCATCATGTGTGTTACCTTTGTTGATGTGCAAGATAATTCGGTAGGTGAGGTATTGCCATCCCTGGTTCCAGAGGCTCACAACTCTCAGTAGCTATCCAAGCCAACATGATGGTGGGTGACAGAGCAGGAAGCCAGGGGCTCAAAGGGGGAAAAAGAAAGAGACATTTTTGAACTCCAAAAGCTTGCTTTGTCATTTGAAATGTTAAATGCTAGAAGACTCAGATTGTAAAGTTTATGTCATAAAACACAATGTGAAAGGAATACATAATGAAATAAGAGTGGTTTTCCTACACCGAGAGGACATAACATTATCTAGCTGGTGGGAGAGAGACTGGAGAAATCTCAGGTTGGAGGAAAGGGAGGTAACGGCTAAAATGGGACAGCTTTCCCTTCTGCTGTGATTGAACCTCTGCAGGTTTCACAAGCGTGTCCAAGAGGTGACCAAGATCATCATCCAATGGAAAGAGGCCTCAAGATTACAACTGAGGAATCAAAATAGTGGACACAACGCAAATCACAGTATGGAGAACGTATTGCAACTAGAGCCATCCAGAGGGCGGCGCGCTGTAAGAACAGATGTGTCCAGTCCACGATGGGCATCAGGCAGAACCATCACCCAAGCCTTGAGGCCGGGAAAGTACCCTTCTCTCTTCCCTTCCAGAGATAACCAAGGAGAGACAGAAATTAAGAGAGACGGGGAAGGAAGAGTTCTCATTGTATTCATTACTCATTCATTGCACTCATAAATGTGTAAACAGGGAGTGACTGAATTGCTACCATGGAGATTATATTTTTCTGTTTCTTAGTGGAAATGTAATAGAGAACACCTATGTCCTGAAACCATGTTTACTGACTTAAAAAAAAAAAAGAACTCATCTAAGTTTATCTCTCTCTTTCTTATCAAAATTCTTACTATTTTCTCTCATGTATTCCCTGTTGCACAACTTTATTTGCAACAACAGTTCTCCTGATTCCAGCTGTTATGTCCCCTATATTCTCTCTCCACCACCATAAATGAGCATTTACATGTATAGAAAACCACCTGCTTGCTGTCTTCTCCAGCCCTTTGTTATGGACAATACAAGTACAGGGCTCACATTTCCCTTATAAAATGGCAGATTTACAGCTTTTGAAACATTATGAAGAAATTTCTTCCTTACGTATCAAAAAGAAGCAAAGGAATATTTTTTAAGTCTCCTGCTTAAAAAAAAAAGTCAAAAAATGCCAGGCACTATTTATGGAACAGATATGTATCTATAAACAGGGATCTCTAAAACTATAAAGCTATAGATGGTGATCACTATAAGCAGTGACCTCTGTCCTTACATATTGGGGATAGGGTCCAGCATCAAGCCAAATTTAATAAAAGAGACTTTGCAAAGACAGAAATGCATAGGGCTCACATAGACACCTCAGTCGATCATCTCTAGGTGGGCATGGGTTTGTGCAGTGTTAAATCACAAAAACTCTACCTAATTTGGTGAAGCAGGTTTAAACCAAAAACATTAAACAAACAAAGATGAAGCCCAAGATATCAGGTATGTCGTAGAAAAGAGCAGACACATGAGAGGAAACCAACCAGTGGTCTGAGGGGAAATACCCGGGAGGAGAGTGGGGACAATGCCTGGCCCAGAGCCGCAGCGCTCTATCTATCAATACAGAGTCTACGGATGTGAAAGGAGTAAACTCTAGCTTTTACCCAGGTGAACCACCCAGGAGTGCAATCCCCATGTTAGACACCAGCACTGTCAGGACTGCAGAGGGAGGAGAAGGAAGACGGTGGAAAGGCAACAGAAAAGGGTGGAGAGAGCGTAAAAAGAACCAGACCTGGATCCCAGACTCAACACACTTGGGAAGAAGGAGAAGAGTTAGGAAAGATTATGTGGGAACTTGGGAAGAGAGGAATATAAACATCGAGGCAACAGTCTACAGAATAAACCTAAGAGCAGTGAGGACAGGATCCTAGACCAGGCCAGATGTATGAACAGAAGGACCAGCAAGGCCTAGACCCAGTCTCCATTCACCATTTGTCCCAACACTTGTAGAGATAACTTTCGTAATGTGAAAATGAGGTTGCCTCCTACTTGTTTTCCACTAGAAAGAGAGTGAAGTTTTTCAGGAAGGAGACTCCATGGAAAATAAAAAAGTATAACGAGAAATTCCAGCTTCAAAATCTTACCCCATTTTACCGGATAATCCTAAATCTAACTTGTAGAAAATAGCTTCATTCCATAATTAGATATAAAAAATAAAATTTTAAATATACCTGGGTGAGATGATATTATTTTATGTTTCTGAGTATTTTACTAAGCTTTTCTGAGCTTTTACTAAGTGACTTTATAGGCATCACGATTTACAAACTAAATAGGATGATGTTAATCGCTGTATTTCAGAGATAAGAATGCTAAGATTTCAGGCAATTTAAGTAATTAGCCCGAGGTAAGCAGCTAGTCGTTGACAGAACTGAGACCAAACAACTTTTTCACATCCTGTAAATCCAGAACTTTCTTTCATACTGCATCTCACTGACTTCCTACAGTACACATGTCCAGAAGTGGATGATTCCTATTTTGAAGGCAGGGAGGTATCTAGGCAAAGACTTTGTACTCCAGAAAAGAGAGATCTTTTAAAGGCAAACTCAAGGAATTCATTGGATGACACCAACACCCTTCTTTATCCAAGGGTGGTTCTAAAGATCTCCTTGGACTTTTGGATTAGCACCACAGAAAATACAGATCAACACCTGCAAAAAATAAGTCCAAGGAGATTTCCAGGGACAAAGACAAAGCTCTGACTTAAGTGGGTTTATCATCTTAAGATTAAAGGGTCTACTTGGAGGGTGTACTAGATCTTGTGGATCTACGGTGACTTAGAAAACAGTAAGCGTTAGTTTCATTTGGCCAAAGCCACTGGCTTGTTTTGGAGCTATCCAAGGTGCTCATCTCAGACCATAGCCGTCAGCTTACCAAGCCTATCTAGCAAATTTCCCGGTCCTACCTCTTATAGTGAAGCACACACACCTTTTGATTTTTGGAGAGGAGTCGGGGAGAGACTCAGAATATTTTATTTCACACTTTATTGGATTATTAAAGGTTCAACTTTCATAAAGAATACAGCATCCCTGCTTTCAGAAGCAGAAAGCGGGAACATTAATAAGACCACATAGAGACATTTAAGCAAATATTAGTCAGTGAGTGACTGTGGTTTCTACAAACTGAATATTTAAAAGCTTTAAGAGTCATATTTCAGCCAAAATGCTGTTGTGTATTTCTGTATTTTTAAGGCTTGGAATTGCCACGAGCAGAGAAACTAAGGCTGTTCTCAATATTTTTCTTTTGATTTTTTTTTTTACAACAACCTATAGTAAATGAAACACATACACACACACTACCAGAACAAAAAATTAACGCTATAATATATTCTATTCTGTTTAACGTTATTTGAAAGAGTTCTGGTTATAACTCACTAAATTGATTTCATGCCCCACTAAGGATCCTGACCCACTGTTTGGGAAAAAAGAAACTGCAAAGGGCTATTAACAACCAAGCTCCTAGGATATGAGATATCAGTCCTTCCTCTCTTATCACATCTTTCAGAAATTATATCACTGCCGAGTCCCTTTTGAAACCATACTCAATCTAATTTGGCCTCTAATAAACATCCTCCACTAAACCAAGACCACTTCCTCTCATCCAAAGGCAGGTAATGAGATTAGAGAGAGCACAGGCTGGGGAAGAGAGCTGGGATCTGAGTCAGGGGTGCCCCTGTAAAAAGAAAACCTGATAAAGACCAAAGGCACCAAACACAGCTAACCGCTGGCCTCATTTTTCTTCCTTTCTCCTTCATCTTCTCTTTTTTTCATCTCCTTTGCAACATAACAGCAAACTTTAATTACTGCCGATGTCTACGTTCATCTACTGAGAATTTTACAAATGCCCCCTACTTAAATTAAGCTTCACAATAACCATAAGGTCTGTATTATTATCTTCACTGTTATAGATGCGGAAATTTGGCTTCCAAGAAGTTAAATAACTTTCAGTGATGAAATAGACAGGATGTTCTGGAAGCTGTTAACCTAGGGTATTACTGGGCAAACAGGAATTGTTTAGAAGTCCGTTACATAATGCACAGTTCAAGACCATGAGCAGTGTGGATAGAACATTATAAACAGGCATGTATTAAGCAGGTAAACCATGATGAAGCATCCATCATTACCTAAAAAAGCTACTAGATCCTTAATCCTTGTGCTATTGCAGAATTTAATCACTGAGTGACATTATTTTAACAACTCTACATGCAAGATAAACAATCTTAATTAATCTAATGAGAAACTAAACGTGTCTACTAAACAACTAAGAATATGGGCAGCAAAACTATCAAGGACTAGAAATGACTCTGAGGTGATTTAATAACTAGTAAGGAATTTAAGGAATATTTAAGGTAATAGCAAAGGGATCTATATGTTTCTTTTTTTCTTTTTTTAACATTTTTTATTGATTTATAATCATTTTACAATGTTGTGTCAAATTCCAGTGTTCAGCACAATTTTTCAGTTATTCATGGACATATACACACTCATTGTCACATTTTTTTTTCTGTGAGTTATCATAACATTTTGTGTATATTTCCCTGTACTATACAGTGTAGTCTATTCTACAATTTTGAAATCCCAGTCTATCCCTTCCCACCCTCCACCCCCCTGGTAACCACAAGTCTGTATTCTCTGTCTGTGAGTCTATTTCTGTCCTTTATTTATGCTTTGTTTTTGTTTGTTTGTTTTTGTTTTTGTTTTTTAGATTCCACATATGAGCGATCTCTTATGGTATTTTTCTTTCTCTTTCTGGCTTACTTCACTTAGAATGACATTCTCCAGGAGCATCCATGTTGCTGCAAATGGCATTATGTTGTCAGTTTTTATGGCTGAGTAGTATTCCATTGTATAAATATACCACTTCTTCTTTATCCAGTCACCTGTTGATGGACATTTAGGCTGTTTCCATGTTTTGGCTGTTGTAAATAGTGCTGCTATGAACATTGGGGTGCAGGTGTCATCCTGAAGTAGATTTCCTTCTGGATACAAGCCCAGGAGTGGGATTCCTGGGTCATATGGTAAGTCTATTCCTAGTCTTTTGAGGAATCTCCATACTGTTTTCCACAGTGGCTGCACCAAACTGCATTCCCACCAGCAGTGTAGGAGGGTTCCCCTTTCTCCATAGCCTCTCCAGCATTTGTCATTTGTGGATTTTTGAATGACGGCCATTCTGACTGGTGTGAGGTGATACCTCATTGTAGTTTTGATTTGCATTTCTCTGATAATTAGTGATATTGAGCATTTTTTTCATGTGCTTTTTGATCATTTGTATGTCTTCCTTGGAGAATTGCTTGTTTAGGTCTTCTGCCCATTTTTGGATTGGGTTGTTTATTTTTTTCTTCTTGAGTCGTATGAGCTGCTTATATATTCTGGAGATCAAGCCTTTGTCGGTTTCACTTGCAAAAATTTTCTCCCATTCCGTAGGTTTTCTTCTTGTTTTATTTCTGGTTTCCTTTGCTGTGCAGAAGCTTGTAAGTTTCATTAGGTCCCATTTGTTTATTCTTGCTTTTATTTCTTCTAGGAGAAAATTTTTTAAATGTATGTCAGATAATGTTTTGCCTATGTTTTCCTCTAGGAGGTTTATTGTATCTTGTCTTATGTTTAAGTCTTTAATCCATTTTGAGTTGATTTTTGTATATGGTGTAAGGGAGTGTTCTAGCTTCATTGTTTTACATGCTGCTGTCCAGTTTTCCCAACACCATTTGCTGAAGAGACTGTCTTTATTCCAATGTATATTCTTGCCTCCTTTGTCAAAGATGAGTTGACCAAAAGTTTGTGGGTTCATTTCTGGGCTCTCTATTCTGTTCCATTGGTCCTTATGTCTGTTTTGGTACCAATACCATGCTGTCTTGATGACTGTAGCTCTATAGTATTGTCTGAAGTCTGGGAGAGTTATTCCTCCAGCCTCTTTCTTTCTCTTCAGTAATGCTTTGGCAATTCTAGGTCTTTGATGGTTCCATATGAATATTATTATGATTTTTTCTAGTTCTGTGAAATATGTCCTGGGTAATTGGATAGGGATTGCATTAAATCTGTAGATTGCCTTGGGCAGTGTGACCATTTTAACAATATTGATTCTTCCAATCCAAGAGCATGGAATATCTTTCCATTTTTTAAAGTCTTCTTTAATTTCCTTCATCAATGGTTTATAGTTTTCTGTGTATAATTCTTTCACCTCCTTGGTTAGATTTATTCCCAGATATTTTATTACTTTGGGTGCTATTTTAAAGGGGATTGTTTCTTTACTTTCTTCTTCTGTTGATTTATCGTTAGTGTAAAGAAATGCAACTGATTTTTGAACGTTAATTTTGTAACCTGCTACCTTGCTGAATTCTTCAATCAGCTCTAGTAGCTTTTGTGTGGACCTTTTAGGGTTTTCTATATATAGTAACATGTCATCAGCATATAATGACACTTTTACCTCTTCTTTTCCAATTTGGATCCCTTTTATTTCTTTCTCTTGCCTGACTGCTGTGGCTAGGACTTTCAGGACTATGTTGAATAGGAGTGGTGATAGTGGGCATCCTTGTCTTGTCCCAGATTTTAGTGGGAAGCTTTTGAGTTTTTCACCGTTGAGTACTATGCTGGCTGTAGGTTTGTCATATATAGCTTTTATTATGTTGAGATA
The DNA here is from genome assembly GCF_048773025.1 of Camelus bactrianus. Taxonomy (NCBI): domain Eukaryota; kingdom Metazoa; phylum Chordata; class Mammalia; order Artiodactyla; family Camelidae; genus Camelus; species Camelus bactrianus. Next base: position 26,672,322 of record NC_133573.1, read on the forward strand.
TGTTCCCTCTATACCCACTTTGGCGAGAGTTTTTATCATAAATGGGTGTTGAATTTTATCAAATGCTTTTTCTGCATCGATTGAGATGATCATGTGGTTTTTGTCCTTTCTCTTGTTGATGTGATGTATTACACTGATTGATTTGCGTATGTTGAACCAGCCTTGTGTCCCTGGGATGAACCCCACTTGGTCATGATGTATAATCTTTTTTATGTGTTGTTGGATTCTATTTGCTAAAATTTTGGTGAGGATTTTGGCGTCTATGTTCATCAGTGATATTGGCCTATAATTCTCTTTTTTTGTAGTGTCTTTGCCTGGTTTTGGTATCAGGGTGATGGTGGCTTCATAGAATGAGTTTGGGAGTATTCCCTCCTTTTCGATCATCTGGAAGAGTTTGAGAAGGACTGGTATGAGTTCTTCTTTGTATGTTTGGTAGAATTCCCCGGTGAAGCCGTCCGGTCCTGGACTTTTATTTGTAGGGAGGTTTTTAATTGCTATTTCTATTTCCTTTCTAGTGATCGGATTGTTCAAGTGTTCAGATTCTTCTTGATTCAGTTTTGGTGGACAGTATGTTTCCAGAAACTTGTCCATCTCCTCTAGGTTATCCAGTTTGGTTCCATATAGTTTTTCATAATATTCTCGTATGATATTCTGTATTTCTATTTTGTTTGTTGTAATTTCTCCATTTTCCTTTCTTATTTTGCTAATTTGTGCTCTCTCTTTTTTCTTCTTTGTGAGTTTGGCCAGAGGTTTGTCGATTTTATTTACTTTTTCAAAAAACCAGCTTTTGGTTTGGTTGATTTTTTCTATGGTCTTGTTAATCTCTATTGTATTTAATTCCTCTCTGATCTTTATTATTTCCTTCCTTCTGCTGCTTTTGGGGGCTTTTTGTTCTTCTTTTTCTAATTCATTCAGGTGGTGGGTTAAATTGTTTATTTGAGATTGTTCTTCTTTTTTGAGGAAGGCCTGTATCGCTATAAACTTCCCTCTTAGCACTGCCTTTGCTGTGTCCCATAGGTTTTGAGTGGTTGTGCTTTCATTATCATTTGTCTCAAGGTATTTTTTAATTTCAGCTTTGATTTCCTCATTGATCCATTGTTTTTTCAATAACATATTGTTTAATCTCCATGCTTTCCTTTTTTTCTCCTTTGTTTCTCTGTTGTTGATTTCCAGTTTCATGGCATTGTGGTCAGTAAAGATGCTTGAGATAATTTCTATCTTCTTAAAATTGTTGAGGTTTCTTTTGTGCCCAAGTACATGATCGAGCCTGGAAAATGTTCCATGTGCACTTGAAAAGAATGTATATCCTATTTTTTGGGGGTGTAATGCTCTGAAAATATCCACCAAATCTAGTTTTTCTATTGTAGTATTTAATTTCTCTGTTGCCTTGTTTATTTTCTGTCTGGAAGATCTGTCTAGTGATGTTAATGCCGTGTTAAAATCTCCAACTATGATTGTATTCCCATCAATATCCCCCTTTATCTCTGTTAGTAATTCCTGTATGTACTTAGGTGCTCCTATATTGGGTGCATATATATTAATGAGTGTAATATCCTCATCTTGTATCACTCCTTTAATCATTACAAAATGTCCTTCTTTATCTTTCTTTATGGCCTTTGTTTTAAAGTCTATTTTGTCTGAAATCAGTACTGCAACACCTGCTTTTTTGGCTTTTCCATTTGCATGGAATATCCTTTCCCATCCTTTCACTCTCAATCTATATGTGTCCTTCTCAAAGCGATCTATATGTTTCTGGATCTGTAAATGGGATAATTATTTTTCTAAATAGCCAAATAATAAAATACAAAAGTAAACAGTAATCATGAGAGTTGCTATGCCAAGATAAAGCATTCAGCCCTTCTTCACGGGGAAGCAGTTTCTAGATGTAGTGAAATTTGAGAAGATCTAAAGGGTCACTGAAGTGAAAAATGAAGGGTTAGAAACAGGGTGATGAGGAGATGGTAATAGAGCTATTTTGGCAAATGAAAAGAAAGCCAGTGACTGAGAAAGTCTTCACTTTAATTCATGTGTATTGTTAAAAAGAGCCTGGTGATTTTCCATCCCCACTTTTAAAAATGCCTTAATTGCCTTAAAATAATTTACACTGGACATATGTAAAGGCCACTGAGTATTAGCACAGAACACAGATGTGGAAAGACTCTTCACCCCTAAAATTCTCGAATTAGAACATAAATGTAAGCTGAACAGAAGGAAAGTAGGTGATAAAACCTGTTCCGAGGTGAAGTTTTATTCTGGTGACAGGGGACAAAAACAGTGCAAATTCCTTTACTTTCTGGCACTTGCATTTGCTAGAATTGTTTCTGCATCACTGGAATTTCCCACACTATTGTGAATACGAGTATAATTTGTCATGTGACAGTACATTCCCTTCCTTTTAGTGATGCCTGATGAGTAAAATATTCTCAAGAAAATCGAGGTTCATCTGAACTTCAGTCCTAAAGGGTGTGCCCTGATGCTTTTCCCATAGAAAGTTCTATTACCTGTTTCTGTATATGTGATTTACTATAAAACCCTCAAAATTCAAACCAAAGCAGTACATGGGGCTGGAAAAAAAAAAAAAGAATCTATTGAGACTATAGATAAACCTACCTACTGAACTAAGGATAAAACAAATTATGTAAATGATTCATTTTTCAAGCTCTTTAACATTATTTCCACAAAAAAATGAAAATGATGACAAATTGCTTTATAATCCATGTCATCTCAGCAATTTTGTAGTTCAGGTGTTTTCTTACTCTGTCTCAGAGGAACATCTGTGATTTACCCATTGGACTGAGAAATCTGCCAAAAGTGACAACAACTCCCAATTATTGTTTAAAAAAGGTAATATTTACAAATTATTCAATTTTTATACTTTTTTCCTCATGTTTTTCTCGAGTCTTTGGTAATGTGTTTACATTGGACTCTGGTATAAATGAACCTGGTGAACACAAGCTATACGTTTAGTTACTTTAGATCAATCATGTCATTGTTTCATTCTCCTCTCCCTGAAGCACCCGGGTGGAGGTGATAAAGCTCCTTGTGAAATGCAGAGCAGACATCAGGACCCAGGCCTCCGCACCTTTCCTAGAGTTTTTGCCTTTCAGGTCTACATGGCTTAGTAAAATTTTTGAGATACTAAAAGGAAAATATTTCATACTATTCCTAAGATTCTTGATGAAAAAAATCACAGAGATCAAAGCAGAACTTAGATTTAAAAATGCTTCCATTCCACCACCCAAAGTATTGAAAAATCTCAGGTTGCAATTCCTTTTTAAGATTTTTGAAGTCATCCCACAAAATAAACTATGAAGAGAGTGAAACAATGAACAGAGATTTACCCAAATAAAGGTGTTCATTTAAGTCCTGATGTCAATCAAGTTGATAAGAGGTGATTATTAAGACAGAAAACGAGGGGCTGACTAATGTAGTGAGGAAGTCAAGACACCTAGGAGTTCATAATAAACTCATCTCTACAGATTAATAATTCTCAAGTGGTGATTATTTTTCTACTTTTTTTTCTACCTCATCTTTTTAATGTGGACGTTTATCTTCTGTGGTTCCTTAGCCAGTGATTTCCAATTACTTTCATATGAAGACAAAAATTTAAAAATCATAACATTTAGGGTGCGTTGTAAGACAGCTCCTAGGAAGCAGTGGTTATCCAGGTCTCCGAGGCCCCAGTCCCCAAGTGCAGAGGAGGCGGAGCAGATCAATAACACGTCACATGTAAGTCTGACACAGCGGCAAGCCCCCTGCCCTGCCCTTAGACCATCGCAACGAAGAAAGTCATTCTCTTCCTGATACTAATAACTGCTGAAAATAATTGTGCTTTTTCTCTGTCCAGTACCTCATGTACATGATCTCAACTCATCCTTTAACCAGACTTATGAGATTAGTAGCATGAAGCCAGAACTAGAATTCAATCACAGATCTCTAACAATGCAGCTTCTAAAACACCATTCTCTTCTCCATCTCTTTTGAGATGGAAATCTAAATATTTTAAAATGCTGTGAGTACTGCAGTAAACAATCTGGTAAACCAATAAAGATCAGTAAACAATCTGGTAAACCAATCTTTAAATCCTGGGAAATATATTAGACTAATTAAAATCCACAGGTTAGAAATTTTTAAAAGGCCAGTGAAAAATCTATGGGTATTTTATCAGAGGAGGAAAATGTAACAAGCATTTCTCATCTCAAATTCTCTGATACTAGAATTATTATTTAAATATCTTTCTGGAAAAAGGCTTGTACGTGGCAGACATTTTTTACAGGTACAGTTATCTGAGTAGTTTTCTAAGAATGTCAATATAAATAGAAGAGAACATAAGCATCTTAGCCCTTAGCAAAACAAAAAAAAATGTTTAAATAAAATACACATTATATATATATATATATACACACATGCATATTTGTAAACCTGGCTTACATATGATTTTAATAAAAAGAAAAACTCTATGTCATCAGTATTTTTCTAAACGTATTACCAAATAAGTAAGAGATTTTAGATAATTTTCAGTTCACAGTACAATTCTTTGAAATTAACCCACAAATTGGTTTTGCCTCATATTTGTATTTTATCAAGCCCATCTTTCTGATGTCGTCGTTTCTTTTCTTGGGAGTTACAGAGATAGTTATCATGCACAGAGTACACGCCAGCCTTCCGTGGTTTTAATCTCACTTTAACATCTTCGTGTTTGTAAGTACATTTCTCTTCTTTCATCTGATCGTGTACATGCTAAGATGTCAAAACTGAGGTCTTCTGACATATCAGTCATAAGTTCTAATCAATGGTTTAAATCCGTTAACATCTAAAATCCAGTTTAAACAAGAAAATGTAAAAATCCATCACCATGATAAAATTTTGAATCTTCATGTGCAAAACTTATAGTTGGGTCCGCAGCAAAACAGACTTAAAAAAATTATACTTGGAATTGAATGTGTCTTCTCCTGAGAGGCAGGAAAGAAACAGGCATTTTATTGCAGGCTGTCCTGTAAATCCACAGTACAATTCATAGTTCGATTTAAGTACAGTTCAAGTACAGTGTTTCTTGGTCATTGAGCTTTCTCAAGGAGGCTTTTGGACTAAAATGTCTATAAACAATCAAGTTTGCTTAGCATACACGTTTCTGGAAGGCAGTCTGGCTCACATGTTTGTGAGCGAAGCTAATTCTTGGGCTGGCTTTGCCCTCTTCACAATGCATTTCCCTAAGAAACTAGCAAGAGTTTTCCCATGTTGATGTGAGGTGGAAATTTCACTTAACTGTAAAACAACAGGAGAGGCAGCAATTGTATTGACAGTTAGTTGAGCTTCAGAGGAGCTTGAAGACAAAATCTGTGTAACTGATGGGAGATTCACCACTTTGAAGAGACTCGTAACAGGTCTCTAGGCTGTAACAGACAGCTTCTTACTACAGGCTGTCTATGCAAATTGTACACTGACTGCGGGCCCTAAGGGGAGGCTTTTTCTGTTTTCTGTCTTGGTTACTAACACAGTATAACTTGCCATGTGACTGTCCTCTTGCCAGTAATGTTAATGATGGTGATTATTAGTAATAACCCTGAGTAATGAGGTTTTCTTCCTTGTACTCAAAATAATTGCTCCACGTAAATCCACAGCGATTTTTATGGTACACTAAAGATTAGTAACATTAGAAACTTGGCAAATCTTACTTATAGAGACATTTTACCTAATGATCTAATCCATCAGTTCCCAGACTTTACAGTCTTGAGACTCGCTTAGTATTGAAGGAGCTCCCTCTTCATAGCAGCACTGAAAAACAGCTTAGTCACTAAACTACATTTTTAAGAGCTTTATTAAAAGGGATTTGAAGGTGTAATCTCTAGTTTAAACAAGGGAAGCCTATGAGTGTAGAATGTTGAAAATTTACTGGACGTCAGTTCCATGGACTTAGCAAGACATTAAGACGTTAATTAATCATTGATTAAACTTCAGATTCAGAAAGAAATTTTCTTATATTTTGATTTCTAAAGCAATTCAAGATTAATTTCTAACCAAGTACAAGTTTCTATTGATTAATTGTGTGAGCTGACGTAGGAGAGTATCAACAAGGAGTTAGAAATATTCACCACCCCTTTGGCTTTCTTAATCCCATCATCTCTAACGTGTCTGCCCCAGATCTGCCATTAAAAAGAAAACGGCTGTAGGTGGAAAGTTATTCACTCACTGCCGTTGGTCTCTCCAGCCAGTTTTTCTCATTTGATGGTCCATTCATTTCTGAGAAAGACGTAGGACCACTGATTTCAATGAAGAGGGAAAGGAAGAGTGAGGTTATGCATTTTGGCTCCCTTGTCTTTTTTATATATTGTGGCTATTTGCAAATAAGAACTAGGCTGCCCAGAGATAAGAAAGCAAGTTCATGTCCTGCAAGATTTCTTCTTCATCCAAATGGAAAGGCCGTCATTGTCATTCTCCCTAGAGCCTTGGATCAATCAGATCTTTTTGAAATAAGGACGGTAGAGAGGGTAACATTCCATGAGTTTTCTTACTCATTAAAAAGAGCCCTCCGAACAAACAAATGTGTACATGGAGATCCCATTGGTAATTCTGTAGCTGATGGATATGGAATTTCCACGTATACTTAGGTTTATTTCTAGATGTTTATGCTTATTTGCCTGTTCCTATTCCAACATGATCTCGTCTTATTTCTTGCAGCATTCAAGCAGCTCTTGGTATTCAGGAGGCTGTTATACTTAATGTTTTTTCTTTTCCCTTAAGGATGTCTTAGCCATTCACCATATGAATTTTAGACACCTCATTCAATGTCATGAAACTTCTGTCATTTTTATTAGAATTGCAGATTAATTCTGTTGGAATATCCATCTTTGGGACTTTTGTTTTCTCATTTTGAACATGGAATATATTTATTTATTTTCAATATATATTTAATTCAAAAAACATTTTGATTTGATTGATGCACTCTCATACCACTTTGTTTTCTACTTCATTCACTTCTACTCTTATTCTTTTAATACTTTTTTTAATATTTAATCTGGTGAATTTTTCTAGTTGGACAAATGAATTTCAAATTTTTTTGAATCAGTTTAAAGTTATATGATTACCTCTAAGTTTAACTTTAACTACATCTAATAAGTTTTGCTAAATGGTACTTTGAGTCACTTAATAAAAATCATTTTTATAAATTCCATTGAGATTTCCTGTAAACTCATGGGTGACATAGTCATGCATTGTCTAGCTCCCAAATATATAGGATTTTCATCCCTTTTAATTGTTATTTTCAAATCTATTTTCATTGTAATCAAGTAACTGGATTCAGTTTCTTGTTGTAGAAATCTATTTGTGTTCTTCCGTCTTCTAGACCTATAACCCACGTTATCTGCATCCACTGGCAGCAATATTTTCAGCTTCTTTAAGCAAGTCGCATCCTGCAACACCTAGCATTAAACCCAGAATCTAGCACCTGTCCTCTTTCTCCTACAGAGGCCTCTTACTTTTCATCATCCCGTGGGAGTGGTGCCTCAAAATAGCACTGTACACCAAAATAAGGAAAACCAACGGGTAAGACTTGGCTTCAACCCCATTCATTATTTTCTGTTAAGTTTCCATTTATGGTCCAGGGATGTATTTAACTTTTTCATCACCTGGTTGTGCCATTTATTATTTCTTTAAAAAAATTTCAACTATAATCACTAGGTATTTAGAGTGCAAACAGTCACATAATGCATGAATCCACTCTAGCATATTGGCTGGAAAGCCTAGACAATGTTGGTAATTGCTACATCAAGCATCTGAGTTAGGTGTTGCTATTCCACTGGATAGATGGAGAAACAGTCACAGAAGTTAAGAAGCCTGCACTCAAACTTAATTAAGCCCATAAAAATAACATGGAGTCACCCAAGAGAATATTTTCACATAAATGTTTCAAAATCTTTTAAAATTCTGAGGGTTTTTAAAAACCCTTTTTTAGAAAAAAAATTGCTTCTCAAAATGCTGAAACTCTGGCTTGGCACAGCCAGTGTACCACCAAGATTAAAAGTCTGTTTATGTCCTCCAAAAGCTTTCCCTAGGCTTGAACAAACATATGCATATATTATGCTTGTTTTTTAAATGAATTACCATTTATGTCACATGTCACAACTCATTTTTATTAATACATTGTGAATATTATTTGGTGCACATTGATCTAACTTACTTCTTTTTAATAGCTGCAATGGCATTCCATAAAAGGGATATATATATCCTATTATCAGTTTTATTGATGGATATGTGGGATTTTAGAAGGTTTTAGGAAATTATATTTATTATCATGTAATTCTTCCAATAAAATCTATATCAGCAACTCATTCCCTATGACTTGGCCCCCAAGTGCTCCCTCTTCACATTTCGTGGCTGCCTCTACTCTTCATTATGGGGCTTATCTCACCTCGTGTATCTGCCCTTGACTTAGTTGCATTCCTACATGAAAGATCAAGTGACTGGGGGAAAAAATAATAAAACAGCACGCCTCAAAACAAATGAGTTTTCCTCAAGATATTTCGACTAGAATTGAAGAAGCTTTCTGAATTCTGATTTCTGAAAGAATTTGTTTTCAATTGTATTATGAACTATGTTTCAAGACAGGGGAGTTTTCTAGGAATGACTGGTTTCCATGGCTTGTCAAATCTGAGCATCCTAAATGTAACAGGAAAATGCTACGAGGGTTCTCTGCGTCATGCCGTCCAACTTCCCCATTTCATTTCACAAAGCACAGCAATCCGTGCTCTGGAGGCAGGGTCGGTAGAAGATTTGAACTACTGATCTAAAGAAAGGGGACATCATTTTGCTTGAACGTACAATTAAAAAAAAAATCCTTCTGAAGACTAAATGTGGTTCAACACTGATTCACTGAAAAATAAGGTCTAAGATGCAAATTTTTTGAGACCTTGACCTTCATTACTTAACACCACCATTTCCTTGAGTCCCTTTGTAAGATTCACCTACAGTACTGTTCTAGAAGCATCCACAGAAAATGATTTCAAATTTTTTAGGGTAATTTTTAGACAGCAGTATTTCACACATGGCCTACCGAACTTTTATATTAATTTGCAAACACAATGTGAGCCAGGAAACAGGAGGGAGTTAGAATAAGACGATAAATGCTAGATTCCTAACCGCACATGGGCGAAGCAGTAACGTTCATCATTAACACTGACATGAAAAAGCGCTCATGTAAAATCAGAGAGGGTATCAATATTCCTTAATTTAGCTGAGCTGTAATTATATAGTGAGAACATTGGCTCTTTTGAAGCAATGTGAAAACTGTGCTGGGCTCTCTGTCACTTGGACCAATGGATCTATTCATTCCAAGACTTGATTTCCTGTTCAGGTTAGCATGCCATTAATTGAAGGTAATTGTTGAGAGGATCCTCTGTTACAAAAGCTACAGAACTCTCAATCATTCCAGCGCAGGGCAGGATCCTGTTTCCCTAGTGTCCCTCATTTTGTTTGTCTCTTCACACAATTGTGTGATTGTGTACTGCTAAATAGTTATTTGGTGGTAATGGTGCATTTCAAATTGGTGACTCAAATAACAAGAATGGAGGAGAAAACGGGGAGCGAGTATGATCTTTGCCGAGCTATCCACCTGCAGGTTTCAACCCATTCAGTCTGGGAATGGAATCCCATAGTAATTAATTTCAAGACCTTTGGCAATGACTGAGTGAAACTGTTCTGTAAAGAAAATATTTGAAATATATTTAGAAATTACAAAACTGAAACTCTGTTTACCTGGACTTGCAGTCGCTGTCTTCCTAGGTATGCAACCTCCTGCTCACTTTTTCCTACATATTCTCTTCTTTGAATTGTGGGAGGAAGCAAAAGCTTCGACCCCCTTTTATTTCTTTTTTCAGAGAGAGAATGTGATCTTCTGGACTGGCATGTCTTTAAACTATGTCTTCCAGTTTAAAGAGAAAGGACCGGATGTTTTTCCACAGTCATGATCAATAGATACAGAAATCCTGCCTCTTTCACTGCATTCACTCCCACACGTTCTAGAGAAGCAGCAGTGGCAAATGTATGTTTCTTATGTTTGCTCTTCTTTTTAAATTACCTTGCACTTAATTATGTTCTGTGTTCGATAATTAGCTGATACTATGCAATTTGGTAAACAACATGAATTAAATATTGCCTTAACAAGCAGCCCTTGAGTACTGAAATATTTTTCATACTCTTTGGTGAAATTCTATCTCAGTTACATTGGAATTGATACCTATGATGGAAGCAACTAAAATACAGTCCTATATGTCCTGTCAATCTGTCTAGCAAATGAAATGATGGAGGACAGAACATGTTTCATTTAACCCTCCAGTATTTCAGAAATACTGATAGGAACATGAAGTCCAGGGAAAAAAAAAGAAACTTTAAAAAATTTTGGATTAGGTCTATAAATGACATGAATAAACATCCCCATGTGAGAATTAAAGGATAACTGCAAAGAAAGCTCTCCTTCATTTTCACAAAAAAGCAAGCTATGGATGTGATTTCATCAGAGGTGATTGATTCGTTATCTGTAACCAGCATCACGAAAAATGTGTCTGTCAATCAAACCCACAGCCTTCTAAACCTCAGTGTGTGCTCTAGTTAGTTCGACTTGATAGCACTTACCTGCCTGACTGACTAGTAGCATTTGCTTCACCAGCTTAAAATGTTAGGAACTATTTTGTAAAGTATCAAATAGTCAATATCCATTAATAGGTGAACATGGCACTCCATTTATTCATTTGATTTAACCTATTCCCATTTAAATCGAAATTTAAAACGTCTCTCTGTGTATTAACAAGTTGTTCTGCAAGAAGAGAATTACCCAAATGCAGAGTTTTTATTTCCTTTCCTCAGTCTGTCTGTGAAGATACGGCAGTGAGTCGTGCATAGGAAGATTATTTGCCCTTGCACATTACACAGAGTTTCCCAAAATTTACTCATCTGCAAATGTTTTCCCCAGCTTTTCAAACAATTACCTTGGCCAGAACAATGGTGCATCTGTGTCCTGAAGTTCAGCCACGTGAAGAAGTAATACTGTTGTAAATTGCCCAGTGATGAATTTATTGACTGAAAATTAAGAAACTTAATCAAAAATATCATTAGGCTTCAAGAACAGTTGGAAAAGAGTAAATTTCTATGAAATCCAGACAGAAGTCAGGTTTTTCTCCTTGAATATATTTCCCCTCAGCAAACTCAATAATGCAAACTTAATGGCAAAGGGCTAGAGAAGATTATCCAAAACATGACTGAAAGTCAGCCTCCCATCTCTAAAGTCAGCTGTTTCACACCGTCACTCCTCAGGGCTGGGCGTTTGTGAATAAGAGTTAACTAAATGATGAGCCTCTGTTTAAAATAATTGGAGAGTCAAGGGCAAAGGATCTGCTCTTCTTAAGATGTACTTTGTGTTATTTTTTTTTATAATATAACAAAGCTGTAGAATTCTTTAAATATAAGAGTAGGTAGAGAAGTAGTGCAGGCAGAAATTACAAATGGGATGTCAGGAGTGCTGAGCCTCCATTTCTGCTCTGTTACAGAGTTACATCGGGGAAACAACAACGTTGGGGTCTGTCTCCTCCATGGCATTAAGGGGTCCGGCTAGATGATCTCTGATTCCTGGAAGTCATTCAGATGATCATTCTGCACATTACTGGAGCAGGATAATAAACAATACCAAATTCTATAAAGGGTAAAACTACCTTTTAAATATTACAGAATAAAATAAATTATTATTCATTAAATATTTTGTTCACCTGTTCTTTACAAAGAAGGCAGCTAGTTGAAAATATTCTTCCCTTTAAATATACCTGCTAATAACCTGATTTATTGTATACATGGCCTAAATTTTATTTATAAACTTTGGTTTCTAAAATGAGATTGAGAGTCAGAGACAGAGACAGAGACAGAGAGCTTTAGGGAGGAGAAATCCAGGACGTTGGCCCTCTGTAAGTATCGCTATTTTATATAAGTTCAGGATGAATTTATAACATAGACTGTGAGAAACACATAAAAAGACTGATCATTTCTGTAGGAAAGGCAATTTTTGTGATTCATCTTCCTTTTAGGACAGAAATTTTCTGCTACAACTACTGCTAAGACCATCAGGTTAAAGAAGAACAAAAATGACTTCAGTGCAATTTTTCAAATTGCTTTAAGGAGATAGCAGTATTTCATCATTTGAAAGCAATTTTTTTCTGAATTAGGTGATGACATAAATGTAATTTTGCTGTAAAATGCTACATGCTATTTATGTTACTGGAAAATATACGGGGGTCTCCATTAATCAGCGTTACCAGTCAGGTCCTAGTCAAAGAGCTCCCTAGGTGGTCCACCGGCTTCTACCAACAGGTAAACTAACCCAGGAGTCCATTTTTAAAGGGAATGTTTAGACAAAGGGGTCTTTAGGTAATTGTTTTTAAATAGGAATCAAATTCATCCCTGAGAATGTGGTATATCTTTGTCATAATTCAAGGAAAGGCCAACTGTCGGCCAGGTATGAAATACAGGATTAGAGAATCCATCATTCAATTCTCTGATTTGATCATTCCTAGCTTTGTCTCTTTCATTCCTGCATCTACAGTTGATAAAGGAGAGCTGGACTTGCATGTAAACATCATCCCTGCCTTCAGCCACCCCACTGTCACTGGTTCATTAATGGAATTCACTTAAAGTGACAAGGCCTTTTCCACCCTAAGCAGACATCACTAAATGAGATTTTTTTTTTTTTCCCAAGCAATGCAACCTACATGTACAAAAGAGCATGGTATATTTAGGCCACTGACCAAAGCAATCATTTTACCCATTTTCAATGAGCCATTTAGAATTAATCCAAACAAACCCTGGAAAAGTTATGGAAAAATAAAAATTGCACCTCAGGTATTTCTGAAATCTTACAGTTCAAGAAGTGGTTCATATTTAAGAATATTATGCATAATACCCCAAAATAACAAATCAGTATGTTTCTCCCAAACTCTAAACGAAACTAAATTAGAATTTTGAATACCTTTATCCAAAACAAATGGTGGCAACTAGTACCTTTCAGAAATGTTTACAACTGGCCTTCCTTTTGGATTCTTTAGTGATTGATTTGAGATTCAGCAGTAGGTAAACATTGTGCTATTAGCAGCCTGGTCTGCATTCAGACATTCACCAGCCTCTGCACAGCTCAGGGGATAGAGCACCTTTAAAAGTTAACTGGAAACTTCATTAGCTAAAGAAATAACTAACTCAAAAGCATTTGGTGGTGAGAGCCAGGGTCGATGAAATAGGGTCTTCCAAGGAGATACATGAACATGGTTGATAACTAGGAAGAATGTTTCCAGAAATTCCTTGAGATAAAACATGCTCGTAGCAAGGTGACTATCAACCAGTTGCTAAATAATAAGTCCTTACTAACAAGGTAGAAATTAAAAGTAGTTTTATTATTTAATTGCTTCACTGGTAGAACACTATGATCATAATGAACATATGATGAGTTAAGTTAGGTCTCTGCAACTGGATTTACACTGGTTGAAACATGCCCTTTCCCCCCAACCCTGTAGCAGAATAATCAGTATCACAGTTATCTTCATAGCACTTCCTACACACATCACGTTTCTGTAGCATTTGATAGCTTATTTTCTTTAATCTTCATAATACTGCTGGGAGCAGCAAGGTCCGGTGGGAAAAGAAGAAAAGCAGCATCAAAACTCCTAAGAGACTGGCTTGAATCTGTCTTATCTTGGTCAATTTGGGGACATTACTTAATCTTTGTAAACCTCTTTATCCCCAAATTTAAACTGTAACTAAATAAAATTTACCTTGGAGAGTTGCTATGGCCATCGGTGTCAGGAAATAGAAATTGTTTCTGTTCATTTGTTTTTACTGAAGTACCGTCAGTTACAATGTGTCAATTTCCGGTGTACAGTACCATGTCCCAGTCATGCATATATAAGCATATATTCATTTTCATACTTTTTTGGAAACAGAAATTGTAATTGTTCACATTGAATGGATGAAGAAGTGTAAATGTAGAGAAGTGAGGTGACTTGGATAAAATCACGCAACTAAATGTCAGGACCAGGGCAAGAACGCAGAAATGCCAGAATCCAAGAATTCCACCCTTTTCATGTTGACTTCAGTTTTCAGTATAGCTCTCAGATTCGAGCTCAAATGAATACCTCTGCCCTGAAAACCTTGAGAGTGATGGTTACCCTTTCAGCCTCATAACAACTTCTCATGTTCCTTAATTCCGGTAGTACTGTCTGTGTACCATATAAGGGACCTGTCATCACGTATATTATAAATGACAGGAGAATTAATATGTAAACAGACAGGTGGGTGGATGAACAGATATACAGACAGACAATATGAAGGAGATTTACTTTACTTAAATGTGCAGCTCAGGACAAAGAAAGACAAAGACAAGGAATCATACTTATGTTCGTAATGCACATGCTTGATATCTATATGATGCGTTGACAAAACTTTTCTACCATATTAAGTTAAAATTGGATTTTACATACATTTTTTTAAAGATGAGAATGATATAGTCAACAAGTGGTATAAAATGTCTATTCAATATTGCCAAAGAAATAAAAATTGTAGTGAATCTCACCATCAATTCTAATGACTCAGAATCCCAACAGTCAGGGTTTTCCACCCAGTGGCTGATGTATCTTTCCATAATAATCCGCAGCCCACAGGATGAATAATTGCCTCTGAAAAGAAAAGCACTTACACTCATGATGAACCTTTTACTGTCATGTCCTTGGAATGATTTAAATTCTTGAAGTCCAGAAACTGTTATTAACCCAAGGCATGTTGTTCAGGCTGAACATCCTGTGAAACTCGCCTGAATATTTTAGGCTGGATTACAGCAACGGCAGCTGCTCCTGGTTCCCGCACAGTTCAGTACCTGGCCTCATCCAAAGTTGTTTCTTTACACAAATGGACATTGAAGCGAGCTTAATAGGCATTTGGTCCACATGTAAACCATCCCAAGGCAATTTGAGACATAATTAGGCAGCGTTTTCGCACAGTTATTCCTAACTCCTCCCGCCACCTTATCACTGGAGCCAAGGAATTATACCCTGGGCCTAACAAAAGATTATTTTTCATTTTGTGTTTGCCATAGTCTAAGTTCTGCTTAAATATCCAAAACAGGTAATTAGCCTTCTCCTCATGATAATGACTTAAAAAAAAGATAATTATTAAAATAACCTTAAGCAAGTTTATTTTTGACAAGTCAGATGTTGTTCAGCATCCAATATGCATAATTTCCCCCAGTTTTTTTTTTATTGAGTTGCCACATATCTACCTACAACCTGTTCACACACTCTTGCAATCATTTCTAAGCTGACAAGAACTTTCTGAAGCTAGACAGTGCCCCAGTTCAACACGTGGGACCCAGGTTGAACCTAATCAGAGAGGATGGAGTTTATCCTGTTTGCTAGTTTAGATTCTTGTTGTTCTTGTTTTGCATAAATGCTGTTTTCTTAGTATACTAAGAAAGTATACACATTTCCATTTTGAAAAACAAAATTCCTCCAACCCATCCCTCATGAGTCTTCTACAGGTTAATGGAATGTATGTTGTCATGCTAATGAAAAACGTGTTTAGTTTATTCCTCCAGTTCTAACAGTGGAAATGCCCCAAATCTACTCTCATCAAAGTGCACTTACTATGGGATGTGTGCAGTAGAGATATATCTGAAATTAGTATCCCCAGTACCTTACAGGGAACTTTTCAAATGACAAACAGCGACTCAACCTCAACCGTGCTTCATTCCAACCTGAACCAGAGGATTTAACCAATTTATCAGAACTCATTTAGTCTGAACGTATCCTCAGTGCTCAGCACAATGACTGCAAGTGGACAAATAGTTGTCTAAAGAGTGGGTGGATGGAGAGATGATTTGGGGATTGATAGGCAAATTACACAGAACGTGGTATGATTCTCATTTTATATTGTTAAACCTGAGCACTGTTAGAGTCATCCATAAGGATCTGAACCACAAATCCAAAACTCACCCTTATTCAAGCAAAGCAAAAGGTTTACAAGTTTTAGTGGTTTTACAAAGTCTGGAATTTAATGCTATTTTTTAAATAAAATTTTAAAACCGATTTACAAAATGCATACAATTTAGATACAACTGTACACGACTTCAGGTATCTAGCCTCTAACTTGTTATGTGATGTGAAGCCAGGATAAAAAATCCCCTGGTATGTGGAGGGATATTAGTTTTCACAAAGAATGCTTATTTACTCTATTTTTTTTTTCCTTTTTATTCTATCACATCCAAAAGGTGCTAAATAACTATCTTTTTTCTACAAAACATAGAGGGTTTTTTTTTTTTTTTTTTTTGCCTTGTAGGTAACTTTCCACAGCTCACTTATTCCAATATTTGGTTCAGATTCAGGGGTCTCATTATTATTCCCACAGTATGATCATCTCACACTCATTTCTGTGTCTTTGCTCCTGTCAAACCTCCTAACACAGAATACGCTGTCCGGTTCACAGGCCTCCTGGGTCACTGCCCCACTTCATCCCTTAGCACGTCGTCTAATTTCTCATAGTGTCTTTGTGATTGTTTCATGTGTTTTCCTATCTCTCCAACCATATCATAAGAGTTTGAGGGTAAGAAACCCTGTCTTTTGCTTCTTCCATGTTATTCAGAGGGTCTACCACATGCTAAACGTGTAACATATGCCCAATAAACCACGCGTTTCTCGACTTAGGAGGGAAGTCCACAAGAACAACAGCTTGTCTATGACTTACTTCTAAGGGTACCCAGCACAGCAGCCTGTTTTATTTCGAAACAGTGCTAGAGAAAACCACACAAATCCAGAACGCACGTGATTTTATATCTTCTGTTTAAACTGCATTCGGAAGAAGAGAGAAGAAATGTTGGAGCTTCCTTATTTAAAAAAATAAAAATGTGGGAGCAATGTTTGCTTCAGACTTTCCAGACTGCCTGCTTGTGCTGAAGGCCATTCTCCGCCCAGCTGTTTAAAACAAGGCCTTTTAGATTCTTGTTGGTGACAAGTCTAAACACAGCAAGTAGAAGAAAAAACTTTGTAATTCGTATTAATGAATCAATTAATATGTGTAGGATGGATACAGGCCCTACTTTACAAGGAGCTGCTTGTCCCGTCCAGAACCCTATCAGCCTCTTAGCATCTATCACAAGTGCACAGGGAAAGCAGCGACAGGGACCTTCTAGACCGGAAGTCAGTTCCGACCGCAGTGTTTCACCGCTGTTTCGTTTATTTTGTATTCGTTGATGCTCATGTGCTTTCACGACTGCATTTCATCAGAGACGGTCTTGCTGGAAGAGCAATGCACCAGCGTCCCTGCAGATCTCCGCCTCTCACGCTGGGGCTCGGTCTGAGCACAAGCCGGGGCTGAGGATGGTGCCTCCGCCGCGTAAACACTTAGTGGGTGAACTGATTTATTTATCACCCTCTGTTTTTATTGTGCATGCCACTTCTCCGCGCATGCGCGTGACTGTGTGCGAGCCATGAATTTCCCGCGGCTGTGAGAGCGATTCGGGGTGTAGCCACGTGTATCAAGATTCTGGTTCATTGTTGAACGAGTTTCTAACCACAGGAAAAGGTTTACCAAAAAGCACGTGAAAGGATGACACTTCGAAGGGTCTCCCGCAGCTCTCGTGAGGTCCTGCTGCCAATGGCCTTCATGCGGCAGCCGAGCCTTCCTCCTGTCTCACTCCGCCCTCCAAGGGCCGCTCCACCTCGCCCCCACACGCCCACGGCTCCATTTCAAGTCTAAACACAATGAGCTGCCTCTTCGTGAAACGTTACCTCCTACAACCACCAAAATACGGACGTTTTAATCAAATCCCGAAGCCTCCATAGTTGTGGCCTTTCCCTTGCTTCCTGCAAACCCTCTGGCACAGTGACAGTCTCAGTCTTGCCCTCCCTTCTCACATCGTAACTGTCCCAGTGAACGTGCACACGGTGCGAAGATCTTGACGTGGGAAATCTGGTTCTCTGAACTCAGAAGGCAGCATGGGTATCTCTGTGTGACCCCGGGTGTCTGCGCGACCCCGGACACGGTGCTGCCAGCACCCGCTCCGCCAGCTCCTCCTCCCACAGGGGGCGGGGGCGGAGCAGCACGGCTGCAGGATGGGCTGGTGCGCCTGCTGTAACGAGAAGGAGTGTTTTAGACTGTAATAGTCAGCGTCCCCAGCACATGTCATCCAGGAAATAAGTTCTACCAACAATCTGACTTAGCTTGAAAGAGGACCCTTCCCCAGAGCCTTCGAGGGCCTTAGGGCAGGTTACCATCTTGAATTTATTTTTGTAGGACAGCAAGTAGAAATCCCATCTGAGCCCGGCTGGATTTCTGACCTACAGACTGTGTGATAATAAGTGCGGTTGTTTTAGGCTATTACGTTTGTGGTCATTTGCTGCCCAGCAGTAGAAAACGAACATAAGCAGTGTTTCTTTCCATTCTAATTTAAAATATTCTCCTCACCACTCGTTTTCAACAATTTGATTAATGTATCTTGGCACAACTTCTTCATTTTACTTCTGCTTAGAGTTAATTGAGCTTCCTTTATCTATGGATGTGGAGTTTTTTAGTCAATTTTGAAAAAATTGCCATCATTATTTCTTCAGATATTTTTCTGTCCCTTTAGCTCTTTCCTCTTCTTTTAAGGCTCCAATTATACAGATGTTTGTGCTACTTGACATTGCCCCAGACTCACTGATAAGGTTCTTTTCAGTCTTTATTGTTCAGTCTTTTTGCTTCCTGTAGTGCATTTTGTATAGTGTGTTTTGTTATGTCTTCAAGCTGACTAATTTCTTGGCCGTGTCTAACCTGCTAATAATCCCATCTGGCTGTATTTTCATTTCATATATTTTATTTTCTCATCCTGAGGTGTTAAATATGCATCCTTTTAAATATCTTTTTGTCTTTCATCTACTTTGAAGAGATGAAGCACTTTTAACATTGCTGTCTTAACATCCTAGTTCACTAATCATCTCTTCTTTTTGGCTGCTTTGAATACTTGTGTTTCCTCTTGGTTATGGGTTCTATACTCCTACGTCGCATGCCTGGTAAGTTTTTACTGGATGCTGGAAATCATGAATTTCACATTGCTAAATGCTAGATTGGGTTTTTTTCGATTATTTTTGGGCTTTTTGCTGTGATGCAGATATGTCACTTGGAATAAGTTTGATTCTTTCCAGGACTGCTTTTAAACTGTGCTAAGATGGGTCTAATTTGGCACCACTACTAGGACTGCTTTTCTGAGGACAGTAGGCAGTCTTCCCCGGATTAGGAGATCTTCTCACTCTTTCTGGCAGGAACCACAATATTGCCAGCCCTGCGTGTGCTCTGTGACTACCTTACTTGTTTCCTTCCAGTGACTTTTTCCCCCACTCTGTCTCCTTACACACACATATAGACACGTCTATAGCCAGAGACTCAAGGGACACACTCTGCAGACTTCTAAGGTTTCTCTCTGTGTGCACCAACCTGCTCTCTGTGCTCTGCCCTGCAAATCCCCTCTGTAATGCTGACCCCCCTCACCTCCACTCAGGGAGACCACTGGCTGCTCTCTGGATGTCTCCTGCCCAATGTGCATACCAGGGACCCTCCCAGCAGCCAGATGAAGCACTGCTGGGACCAATATCACCCCTTTTCCTTCCTTCAGGGAACCAACATTTTGTGCTGCTTGTTTTCCAGTGTCTGAAACTCATTGTTTCACATATTCTGCCTGGTTTTCTAGTACTTGTTTAACACACGAGGGTAAATCTCATCCTGGCACCGAGTGGAAGTTTTAGATAC
Source organism: Camelus bactrianus (assembly GCF_048773025.1). NCBI lineage: Eukaryota > Metazoa > Chordata > Mammalia > Artiodactyla > Camelidae > Camelus > Camelus bactrianus. Next base: position 26,692,116 of record NC_133573.1, read on the forward strand.
TCTGGATTCATAAACTGGATACAGTAAAGGACCATAGACTGAAAAACCTCCCGACCAGGCAAGTAATGCCAATGAACTATGGGATATTAATAGAAAAGAGCAGTGCTTTTGACCAACAATTTGTACTTAAAAAGTAAAACATGGTGCAAAAAAAAAAAAAAAATTACAGCTATCAGGCAGGCCCCCATTTTGTGCATGAGCACTAACCCTCTCCTGCCATCTTCCCTCTGAGTGTAAATCAAAACTGTTAGAAACTCTTCTCTTGCAAGCCTTGGGTATGCTGTGTATCTGTAGTGTGCATTTAATTCAGTACCTTCACTTGGAGGGACATCCGCATTTTCCACCTCCACCATAATTGTGCAGGCTTTCTCCTCAGAAAAAAAAGTGAGAATTTCAGCCAAAATTTGAGGGAGGTATGTGCTGAGAGACGGCATATAAGAGTGGAATGGGGGCTAGGAAGAAAGTGGAATTGAAAAATGGAAAAACTCCACTAAAAACTCTGAAAACCCCACCTGCTTTCTCCTGACCAGTAGAATCAGAAGTACAATGAGTCAATCTTGAACATTGTAACTTGAGGAGTTATAATTAATTTTTGTTATAATTAACTGTTATAATTAATTTTTTTTTCCTGGAAGATCACTGCAGTCCTCCAAGTAACTGGTGGATCTCATCCACCCTGAAGGATGAAAATATAAATGTGTGCTTACAAGTTGTAAATACACATGTATAGTTCTCCATCATTTGTTTAAAATTCATTGTGGATGAGGTACTTTCACGAACATGTCAAAATGATGGTGTAAAACCTATCTTGACAAAGCAGTCTTTTTTTTTTTTTAAGTCACAAGGAAGTGGGTAATTACTGTGCATGGCCTCCTTAAAATTTGGTCTGATGGTTTTATCTCCAATTTCACATGCATGTAGTAACCAAACCACAAAATGACAATCTAGGTGAGTATTATCTAGATGCCTTTCCCCGCCTAAGAATTACAGGAGCGACAGCAAAGTCAGGAACATAGGTCCCTTGTGCCTCAGTGGAGTTGTGGAGTGCCTCTAGCTTCTGGAGAACCTGGTAACACATCTGAGAAACATACCTGGAAGGGTAGATTTCATCAGATTCTGTGAACTGGAAAGGTGTTTTACACCTCAGAAATTTGGGGGGGATTTGGAGGGAATAATAACTGTCCAATTTCCCCACTACCACCCTGGAAAATGAAAAGCTGAAGTTTTGCATATGTCAGTCTAAAAGAAGAAATTCGCGAGAGAAACGCAGCTCTCAAGTCAGAAGACCTGAAGGAACATGTCATCCAACAGATGAATGATCGGTAACCACCGAGTTCTCACTGTGAGAACCTCGTCGTCTGAGACGTGCTATCCATCTGTTGGGCCCTTGGTGCGGAGGGCAAGAAGAGTCCTTCATTCCAGCAGCTCAATGCGAGTGATTTTTTAAACCGCCAAGTGAGAATGAAGCCCAAGCCTTCTCAGACGTAAAGCCAATGTAACTGCGTATCGACTGTCATTAGTTTACTGCAGCCAAGGCCCTCCCCAGGGCTAATCTTAGGGAAAGTTGAGGGCACTTGGTGTGCTTTAAGAGCAATCAGATAGCAGTGACCGCTTATCTTTAACAAGCTATTCATAAAGTTTCTACAAATCCACCGATCGCAGAGCCGCATTCACTAACGAATGCGACATACACTTTACGGACAAGGTATTTACTCAAGGTGTTGAAGTCTGGGGCATGATTCCGGGCTGGCTAGGAATGATTTTAATTAGATTCAGAGACACCCCCATTTCCCTCAACTGTTCAGCAATGAAGCCCTGTTGATTCCCCTTGAACTCTTTTTTTTTTTTTTTTGTGGCTCTATTCCCATGACAGATGCCCCAGTTTAGGGCTTCCTCACCTCTCATCTGAATTGCTACAACAATTTCCTAACATTTTACTCCACCCCAATCTTATTTTGCTTATTGTAGCATGATGTTTCTCTGCTTAAACTCTTTTAATGACTTCTTTATACAAACAAATGAAGTGCAGAGGGTTCATGAAGACTAGAAGGTCCTTTAGCATCGGGTGACCACCTTTCCGAATTCCTCCCCCACCGCTCTCGCCAAATGCTCCAGCCAAAATTTGACTGACCAGAATCCCCGCAGTAGCTCGTCCCCTCAACTCTACTTCTTCACGTGCTGTTTTCCCTGCAGGGAACTCTTTCTCTGGCTCCCCAAGCCCCTTCACCCTGGCCACTGATCCCTCCGAAGGAGTGGTGAACTCCAGCTTCTCTTTCTAGACCCACCAGTGATCTCACCACCTCTTTGAACCCTTCCTGAACTTGCCACTCCCCGAGGCTGCGGGACAGGCTCCTCCTCTGCACCCATAGCCTTCGCCACAGAATCCTATCCAAGTGATAGTAATCGTGACTCACAGCGGGACCCTGGAGTGCTGGGAACTACCTGAGGGCAGGATTGAGTTTTTATCTTGAACTTTCCCAGTGACTCACCTCGTGCTTCCTGCTTGACAGATTGTTGGAGTGGATGAATGACAATGCCAGGAGAAGTATTCTGACAATAAGAACATAAAACTTTGAGAGACTATCCTGTGCCGAGTACTCAGGAAAATTATATTTGTTTTATCCTTACCACAAACTTTTCTACGGACACACTCATTCGTTCATTCATTCATGCATGTATTCATCAAGTAGTTAAATGAGAACCTATAATATACCAGGCTTTTCCTGGGGTTCAGGAACAAAACCATCAGCACCCACCAGGAAACAGAAGAAATACCCAAACTGTGTAATTTGGGGAAAACTTAATATGCACAGTAACTTAACAAGTGTGAGGAACGTGAGGGTACCTCACAAAGGGTCGCGTCGCGCAGTGCACCTGAATCCACACTCTGTCAATAATCTTCTTGTTAATAGAGTCTCCTTGAATTATCCGGGTGTGGGCAAGCCACCTGTTTGCTGTGGAGACTGACTGATGCAAACGTACATCCAGCATTCAGTCACTTCCCACCTTCTTAGTCCCACCCGCCATCGTCCCCCCGCACTCGTTGGCACTAGCTGACCTCCCTGCCCCCTGCCCTCCACCTTCAGTTTCCCATAAAGCCACAGAGAGGATTTTTTAAAATGCTGCTCAGATCACGGCATTTTTCAGGTTAAAGCTTTGCGATGGAGTCACCACCACATTCAGAATATGTCAGATGCCTTCCCACGGCTCCAGCGACCCGATGAGGTCTGGCCGGGGCCCTTCTCCCTTATGCCATCTCTGTCCTAGCTTTCCTGATACTGGTTTACAAGTGCCCGGTTCCTTGCCACTTTCCACCTTTACACAGGATGACTCCCCCCCAGGTCTTCACACAACTCAGTCTCAAAGCCTTCGGGTCTCTGCTCTAGTGCCACTGCTTCCGAGAAGCCTTCCCTGACCAGTCCATCTAAAACAGCTGCCCTGACCATTGTCCGCTTTTTCCTTGTCCTGTTCTCTGTTACTTATTTCATTATTTATCATCAGGTACAACACTTAAAACTACCTTTGTTTTGTATTATTTATTTCTGTTTGTGTTTGTTTATTTCTAGTTTTTGATCAGGATACAATCTGTAACCAAATTAACACTGTTGTAACCAAAATCACAAAGGTTTGGCACAGAGTAAGCACTTAGAAATACTGTTCGAGAAGGGCAGAATTTATTATTGATATAGTACATTGGATGCCAAGTATCATTCTTAACATAAAGTTATTCAATAAATGGCAACTATTATTATATATTAAACTAAAGATAGAGGCAAAATGACATCTTAGAACATACTTACAGTTTAGTTCTCACTTATGTTATGAGAATAAGAATATACAACTCTCAAATTCTTGTTTTTAAACCCATACCTAAGATTTAAACTAAGTTTGACCAAGTGTAAATGAAAGTCAACAGCATTTTTATTAATATGTGTATATACAGAGATGTTGGCACACAGACACACAGAGAAACACACCTGTATGTACATATATTCTCACGACATTTGCAGTTTAATAGATGCTCAATAAATGGTTCTTATTATTATCATTTCTTTAGATGGATTTAGGGAATATTAGCATTATGACAGGAAGTATAAATATTACCACTGCAAATTTTATGGCTTAATGAATAAACTGAGAGCTACCATTAACTGAATATTTACCACCTTTTTATTCTCAGAAACAATGAGCTTTTAATATTTTAATATGCTGGTGATAACTTTTTGTCATTTTTTTAAAGAACAAACTTTAGTGGCGTGTCATTTCTATTTAATTCTTATGGATTCAATAAGAGTTTTATGTTTTAAAGAGCATACTGAATTTTTATCCAGCCCCATTTGCCAGATCTTGAGTAATGTAACCTGTTTGTGATGAAAATGCTATCTTATGTATATAAAAAAAATGTTGTGTTCAAAGACTGTAGTTGTCTTTAAATAATAGTAAATTTTAAAATACCTAATTATAGATTAAATAGGCTCATATTTTAAAATCTCTGTACAATATTACCCATGAGCTTTTTCTACTTTTCTATACACTCTGTGTATAGAATCCTTGCTACCTTTGATTAAAAGAAAATCAAATACATTTTATCTAGTAAGTATATCTTAAAATGTTTTCTTTCATGTGGTCAGATTAAATATGACCATTCATTCATTCATTCATAGCCACAAGGATATCAAGTGATAAATCTACCTTTTTTTTTTTTTAACATTTTCTTCTTTAAAATTTTCAAATATAAAAAATGATCTTTTTCTTTTTTCCAGGCAATTTAAACAAGGCAATAAATTAAGAAATCAATATAAGTCAAGTTGCAGCATGTGCCCTTAGAAGAGTTAGGTAGGAATATAAATCAAGTAAATTTAAGTCAGTTAAATTCAATATTATTAAAAGGGTAATACAAATATAACTGTTAGACCCATCTGCTTAAGGCATCTTTGTAAGTGCAGTGGATATTTTTATAGCCAATAAAAATCCATTTTACCAAATAGAGACGGGAATCCTTCCATCACAGTGTAAACTTTTAAAATCCCGTGTCTATATTTTCTTCAATGATTGTTTAATTTTATACGGTTATTACTGAGAAATCATGTATGGCACACTGCAAATTCTACCATCTGCCTTTAGAAATTCTCCAGAATATCTTTCAAAGACTGATAAATTATTCATTTCCTGAGGTTGTGTATCAGAGCTTCGCAGCTCATAAATAATCTGGAATAAATTATGCAGGGTCTACCTAACCAATGTGAGCCTTTTACAGAGACCCTGAGTGTGCTATATTCCCACATGGAACAAGTGCTTACCTTTATTGATATGTTTTGACATCCTTCCAGGTGACTACAAAACTTTACATAATCTAGCAATTTCATTTGCATCCAAACAGATAGGTTTCAGATTGGACCAAATTTACTTCTATCAGAAAACTGTCTTCCAGCAGCATTTAAGCTTCATTTTGGAAAGGGCCCAGGTGTAGAAATTCTTTTGCTTTGTATACTTTTCTGATCAAACCCTACACTTCACCACATATTTATACTTTTGATGGCAGAAATTTACCCTCACCACTTCATTTTTTTTTCGTGTAAATTGAAATCCTTTTTCTTTTTCTGATGTGAAGGGAGGGGTTGTAATTCAGATTTTTGATTACAACTATATTATGATTCCTTTGAAATATTTCAACAAAACAGGGCCCTTTGAGGTTCATCTCATCCTCCTGTTCTGTCCTCAAAGCTAGGAAGGCTTTTCCAGTTAGAGACTCCTTGATATTTGTCAAGCTTTTCAACAGTGAAAATATATCAGTAATAGCAGTGGAGATCTCAACCCCAAGATTCAAATTTAGGTCCATCAGAATGCTGTCATTAACATCACTTAACTGAGCTGTATGGTGGAACACTCAGAAAAGCAACCCGTTTTAGAAACACTGGGATCTGAAGCTCCTCAGTTTGGCACAAGTGCAAAGTGTAAACTCTCAAGCCGGCTATAAAGCACCACCTGAACTTCACTTTACATCTGTGTTTGGCACCTGCACTTGAGTCGATGCGAGATGTGCCTTTCATCCCTCTAGAATCCAAAGAGCAAAAATCACCTGGCTATGTGTCAGTTTCTGCTTGACTGGGTCCCAGCAACACTGACCCTAAGTAGGTGTCCAAGCAAGATACGTATGTCTTCACCAAGAGATGTGTAAGAATGCTTGTAATGTAACATTAGTAATAGCCAATAATTAGAAAGAAACAAATATCTACTATCAATAGACTGAATAAATAAATTGTGGTACAGTCATTCCTTTGGAATTTGTTCCAGGACCTCCAGAGATACCAAAATCCATGGATGCTCAAATCCCTTATATAAAATGGCACAATATTTGCATATAACCTAAATACATCCTCCCATAGACTTTAAACCATCCCTAGATTACTTATAATACCTAATACAATGTAAATGCTATATAAACAGTAGTAAATACAATGTAAATATCATGTAAATAGTTGCAAGAGTGTGGCAAATTCAAGTTTTGCTTTTTGGAACTTTCTGGAATTTTTTTCTAATATTTTTGATCCATATAGGGTTGAATCTGCAGATGTGGGACCTACAGATACAGAGGGCTGACTATATGTCCATGCGATGGAATATTACACAACAGTGAAGATGAACACAGCAATAAGGATTAATCACACAATATTAAGCAAAAGAAGCTAAACACACAAAATATATACTACATCGCTAATGTACATAAAGTTCAAACACTCATATACAGTATCAAAAATCAGATAATGACTGTCCTTTGACAGGAACGGTGACTAGTTAGGGGCAGGAGAGCCTGTGGGAAATTTTGTAGTGTTCTATTTCTTCATCTGGGTGCAGGTCACATAGGCACATTCGCTCTATGAAAATTAATTGAGTTCTGTGTACCCTTACGATCTGTCCATTTTTTTCTGTGTATGTCACATTTCAATAACCCATTTTAACCAAAAACTTAAAAGAAGGTCCAAAAGCAAACAGGACATATATCAACTAGAATTAAAAATAAACGTTTCCCCAAGTTATCCACTGACTTGCAGCGTAGGAACAAACACTCAATGAATTATCAGAGAAAAAGAGCATGCCCACCTTTTACGTCATCGGTTTGAAATTGCCCTAAAAGATTGATTTTATCTGAGGTTTCACATGTTTCCTTCAGAATAAATTGGAGTTCTGATTTAGCTGTATCGGTTCATATGCTGTTTTGCAAATGGTCTTCAGACTCTGAATAATTATACAGATCACCCTTTAGAGATGGACCGAGATCATGTGCGGAGACGTCAACTGATCCAACTTTTACACACTGTGGCTGTGGTGCTGTCATAATTCAAACAAAGAACAGAAAATCAGAGACTAGAGTTCCCTCCTACGCTTCTTTCTTTAAAGGTCAGTTTGCATCACTGACGAGATGTGCACGGCGATGAAGGCAGGGCATCACTGAGGGATTTCCCATCCTTGTGATCTTTCGCAGATCTCATCACTCTTTTCCAGTGATGATATAATCATGAATTTCATCAGAGCTTTTCACACCAATCAATAGCTGGCAAAATTAAACCGTCATCTGTGGGGCCAACAAATGCGCACTGTTTTTGATCCCCTGGAATGGTTTTGAAGCAGCAGATTCAGTGGCGATGTGCCCTCTGATTGAATTAGCACCCCCGACAGAAGTCTGATTCTTTAATCTTCCTTCCACTGTCTACTGTCCACGCACACGAGGATTTCAATTTAGAGGTGATCAAGAAAGCAACATCTAGTTTCAAGGCATAATTGTCTCTTTTGATGTCATCTGTTTTACATAAAAATGAATGGAGAGGCACATTTATGGAGAAGCACTTGCCATTTGAAAGTATTTTATAATAAGCTAGCAATTTGCCTCCTGAATGTCTATTTAAGGAAAATTAGTCTTCCTCCACCACTACCCCCCCCCTTTTTTTTGGTATAAAAGAACTGAAATCCAAATGATGTAGACAAAACTTGAGTAGCAAGTTGCTGATAAAGCCAAGTCTAGGGCCATTTTTTCCTGAGCTCTCTGAGTTGAAGGCTTTTTTGTCTTACGATCTTACTTAAGACAACACAAAACAACACAGTTGCTGAATTAAATGAGAATGAATTCCTTTAAGATATGATTAACTAAACTAAGCCAAATAAGAAAAATTAAACAGCTGAATAACCAAGGACAAAACTTTTGGGGTATTTGAAGTACACACACACACACACACACACACACACAATGTTTACATTCTTCACTGCTCCTCACTGTGCTTTACTTTCTGTTCAGTATGAGACACATTATAAGTGATACAATTTCATTAAACCTCCTGAAGCTGGTTAAATCATTAGTATCACTGCTTTTATCTCTAGATTGTGCTGGGGATCAATGTGACAACTAGTAAATACTCAAAGCAAAAGGCTATAAGCACGAGCTAGAACCTAAAACAAGCTCCTTCAAGGTTCCTATTACCCTAAAGGGTGAGATTCATCAAGCATCTAAGAGAAATTAGTTCAGCAGATTCTAGCAAATTTAAGATCATTTTAACATAGGAAGGTTTATTAGAGATTATCTAGTCTAGTGATTCTTTTTTTAAAAATTTTTAAATTAATTTATTTTTTAACTTTTTTTTATTGAGTTATAGTCATTTTACAATGTTGTGTCAAATTCCAGTGTAGAGCACAATTTTTCAGTTATTCATGAACATACATATATTCATTGTCACATTTTTTTTTGCTGTAAGCTATCACAAGGTCTTGTATATATTTCCCTGTGCTATACAGTTTAATCTTGTTTATCTATTCTGCATTTTGAAATCTCAGTCTGTCCCTTCCCACCCCCTTCTGCCCTGGCAACCACAAGTTTGTATTCTATGTCTATGAGTCTGTTTCTGTTTTGTATTTGTTTGTTTGTTTGTTTGTTTTAAGATTCCACATATGAGCGATCTCATATGGTATTTTTCTTTCTCTTTCTGGCTTACTTCACTTGGAATGACATTCTCCAGGAATATCCATGTTTCTGCAAATGGCGTTATGTTGTCAGTTTTTATGGCTGAGTAGTATTCCATTGTATAAATATACCACTTCTTCTTTATCCAGTCATCTGTTGATGGACATTTAGGCTGCTTCCATGTCTTGGCTATTGCAAATAGTGCTGCTATGAACATTGGGGTGCAGGTGTCATTTTGAAGTAGGGTTCCTTCTGGATATATACCCAGGAGCAGGATGACTGGGTCATATGGTAAGTCTATTCCTTGTCTTTTGAGGGATCCCCATACTGTTTTCAAAAGTGGCTGCACAAAACTGCATTCCCACCAGCAATGTTAGTGATTCTTAATACTATGACCTCAATGCCCCTTTTTATATTAAATGTCTTACAATTCTTTACTGTACTCAATATAGTATATATGTAATAAAAGGTACTCATGTAGCCAATTCCAAATATCCATATAATAAGTTAACTATAACACTAAAGTGAAATATAGAGAATTATATTTATGATATATATTTTACATCTTACAAGAAAAATAATTTATGATAAAATATATTTCAGTGTATAAGTACTAGAGAATGACACCACTGTAGGGGACATGTGAAGTCCAGTCCTCTGCCTAGAATCCTATGCACAGTTTAATGCAGGTGTGTTGTAAGGGTAACTCAGACACACGGGTGGCATTGCCATTGAAATAGGATTTTCTTACCTGGGAAACAGAAGATTACATTATTAGTGGCATTAGTTTTATTCCCTGCTCCTCTGACTTTATTGCCTTTGTGTGCTCTGTCCTTGAGAACAGGAATCTGAAGTGTTCACCTTAGTGGGAGTGGTGCATAGTGAAAACTCACTATTTCAGTGTAGTCATTGTGCAGCGAAGTACCCGGAAACCTAGCAGCTTCAAACAATCCTTTTGACTCACAGAGCAAGGGCTCAACAAATCCTCTCCACAAAAAGCAATGATACAATGGACAGAATTGTCAAAAAAAAGACCATGTCAGGCCTCAGGACATTAAACAAAAGTGTACGACAGACTGAGAAGTGTTTATTCAAGGAAAGCTACTGAATCCTGAGTCAAAGTAGCGGGAATCCCTAAGCCTGCCCCGCTCCTCTCCCTCAGTCCGGTCAACGCAGTGGTTGTTCCTGGGTGAGGCCAGCCCTGAAAACCGGCAGCTCTGCAGCTGGAGGGGCTGACTTGGTTTGCAGCAGACTGTGGACAAATCTATTGCCGCAGGCATTGACGGAGATAGTAAAGATCTTGGTGGCAAATGAATGAGAAAGGTCACTGTCTCAGCAAGTCTGAGGCTGAGACCTGGTTGGGGAAAATGTCAGATTGACAGGATAGCCAGGAAGTTAACAGAAAAAGCTGGATGATAAGTCAACAACAAATGGCCTTGGTCAGCTCCTGAATATGCCGGGTGTTGGCCTGGAGCCTGTGCACACACGTAAGGATGCGTGCACACCCAGGAGGGGCTGGAGAGGATCCCAGAGAGCCCCACAGAGCAAGCGGAAAGAAGGAAGTCATGCAGATTAATGTGGAAATGAATGAAATAGAAGGAGGAAAACAACTGAGAAAATCAGTGAGACCAAAGTTGATTTTTTTGTGACAAAATTGCCAAAGATTGACCAAGAGCAAAGAAGGAGAAGACTCAAATGACCAAAATCAGAAGTGAAAAAGAAGATATCATGATGGCATTACAGAAATTCGCATGTTTATAATGTAATGATATGAACAACTGTATGCCAATAAAAGTATTAATTCAGGTACAATGGCTAGATCCCAGAAAGATAAAAATTAACAAAACTGACTAAAGATGAAATAGATAATCTGAGTAGACCTGTAAGAAGTAAAAAAATTAAAATAGTAATTAAAAACCCACTCACAAAGAAAAACCCAGGCCTAGATGACTTCATTGCTGAACTCTACCAATTTCTACTAAAGAATAATATCAATATTTCAGAAACTCTTTCAGAAGAACAGAATATGATAGAACACTTCCCAGCTCATTTTATGTAGCAAGTGTTAAATCCTGATACCAAAGACAGAGACAACGTGCAAAAAAAAAAAAAAAATTGCAGATTAATCATCCCCTATAATGTAAAAAATGGATGTAAAAATCCATCAACAAAATAGTAGACTGAACACGTATAAAGCACTAACCTCTATGGTCAGATGGGATTTATCCCAGGAACGTGTAGTTGATTTAACATGCAAATATTTCGTTAGTATACCAAACAACACTAATAAAATAAAGACCAAAAGTTACATGCTCATCTCAGCAGACTCAGAAAAATTATCTGACGGATTCCAACACCAGTTCCTGGAAAAAAAAAAAAAAAAAGGAAAACAAAAGAAAACTAGGGCTATAAAGGAATTTCTTCAATCTCCTGCAGGGAATCTTAGAAAACCCCGCAGTTGGGGTCATCTTTAATAGTTGTAACAGTCACGATTCTCTAGAGACAGAACCAAGGAGGACACACACACACACACCAGAGTTATTTCAAGGAACTGGCAGATACAGATGGCGACTGACAAAATGTAGGGCAGGTCACAGGCTGGAAACTCGGGCAGGATTTCTCTAATAGTTTTGAGAGAGAATTCATTTTGTGGCAAACCTCAGTTTTGGCTCCTCAGGGCCTTATGATTAAATAAGCATAGATCCAATATTACCTCCCCAAACACATAAACCTCAAAAGCGTTATTCTAAGCGAAATAAGCCACGGGCAAAGACCTGCACACTGTAAGATTTCATTAATACGAGATGTACAGAAAATGCAAATCTGTAGAGACAGAGAGTAGATTATTCTTTGCCTTTGGCTGAGGGTGGGAACAGGATTTTGCTGCAAATGGAAGGAAAGATTCTTTTGAGGTGATGGAAATGTTCTGAAATAGGACTGTGGTGATGGTTGCACAACTCGGTAAATGGACTCAAATGTGTTGAATTGTATATTTGAAATGAATGGCTATGGCATATAAATTATACTTCAGTAAAAGTTATTTGTTCAGTGTTTTAAGAGAAAACACTACTTGCTCGTGATTTGGCGAGTGGTCGTTCCTTGGAGTCTCTCGGGCAGTTGTCATCAGATGTCTGCTGGGCTGTAATCATCTGAAGGCCTGATTGGGCCAGATGACCAAAATGGAACACAATTGACCCTTGAACAACAAGGTGGGAGGCAGTTAGGGGCCCTGGCCCTGTGAACAGTCAAAAATCCACATATAATTTTTCCTCCACATCCACATTTCGGCAGCCGTAGACTCAGCCAACCGCAGACCGCGTCGTACTGTGGTGTTTACTATTGGAAAAGTTCTGTACATTGACCCACGCACGCAGCTCAAATCCATGTTGCTCAAAGGCCCTTTGATCTCACCTGGTGGGACCCTGATGCTGTTTGCTGACTAGGAGCTCACCTAGAGCTGTGAAGCTGAGGTTTACATGTGACCTCTCCCTCTGGCTTGGGCTTCCCACAGCATGACATCCAGTTTTGTTTTTGGAGGGGGGTAGCCCAAGGGGCCGTGGCAGAAGCACGAGACGTCTTCTGACGTAGCCTGAAATCCCGCAGCATCACTTCCACACCACTCTGGGGATTACAAGAGAATCAGGACCGGTATCGTGGATTCAAGGGGAGGGGAGCGCAACCCAGCTTCCGATGGGAGGATTATCAAAGGATCGATGGTCCTCTTACTGCACATTAACTACACCTCAATAAAAAACATTTTAGTAAGAGAACTGATGGCCATCTTTAACCTGCCACTCAGGCAATCACTCTTGAATAACTGAGCAGCCTTTACTGAAAGAACAGTTAAACTCCAATTTAAAAAGTGCATGTCTGCAGCACAGACAGAACAACTCCCTCAAAATCCCTGTTCGGTGGGTCTCAGACTTTCAGAGAGTCCTCTGCTCCGTGGCCAGAGGAGTTGGCCACGGTTAACACCTATTCGTGTGTATATTCATCCAAACAGCGATACCCTTGATGCTTTAAATGCGCTTATCAAGCTTTCTTAACCACAACAGACTGTTTGGAAAAGTACTGAGATGAATGTATGATGAGGAGAAACTAAAGTAAAAGGGAAAAGCACCTAGGTCATCTTCTCAAAAACCGGTGGTGGGCAGGATGCAATTAAATGTGTGAATTTCTCAAGAGGAAAGCCCTTAAATTTAAGCAATGTGGACATTTCATAATGAAAATTTTCCATTTGGGAAAGAAAGGTGTGGTACTGTTTGGGTGTAAGGGTGTGGCCAGGCATTGTGGGAAGAAGGCTGAGTCTCAAAAGGACTGAGCTGCAAAGTTATAGGACTGCCACTGGCCCACACCCCTCTTTTCCCCTGATCATAAAGCATCTCTTTCAGATGATGGGAGGAATTAAGCAGTGATTAACTGCTTCCTAAATACAGTTTTCAACACTAGCTGAGGTTTTACAGTCTTGGTTAAGATTAAAATGCTTCCTGCCCTCCATGGGGCTTGTTCACGTAACCAGGTAGGGTCTCTCTGTGGCTTAATGTTGAATGAGAATCCTACAAACGGGAGCTGAAGGAGAGAAAGGACTCATTTTGTGATGAAGTGAGTGGGTGTCTCCGTAAAAACAGGCTTACGGTAACACAATGCACATTCAGACATGAATGAGCAGCTAATGATTATCTGGTGCTTTCCGTGTACCCGGCACCTTGCGACTTGCGACCAGCGTCATGCTCTTAGATTTTTGCAGAAGCTCTACAAGGTGAATACTCTTACTGTTCCCATTTCACAAGTGAGTTAGCAGAGACCCAAGAAGATCAAACTGTGAAATGCCAGATAACATCTATCCAGAAAAGCTGAGATCCGAATACGGTATATTGAATTTTAGAACATAACTGTTATCTGGAAAACGACGCTGCGGCTCTCAGAACCACTGTGAATCCCCAAACCACCCTGTGTGGTTTTCTCGCCACGGACACCCATTTCCTCACTCCTTCCCTTCATCCTCGAAAGACTTCTTGATAGGGGGGACCTGATAAAAATAGAACGAGCCTCCAGAGGGGAGTAGAAAGGAACACAGAGGTGAAAGAGGAGTTCCTTGAGCTCCACAGCTCTCTTCAAGCTCCGTATGTGTTCAGTGGCAAAGGCATCTTTGGTATTGTGGGTTTTTTTTTTTTTTTAAAGCTGGCTGAGATTCCAGTGGCCATCCTCTCCTCCGATGACTTGCGTACTGGAATCTGTTCTTTAAAGCCTCCTGTGAAAACTGCCCCTTTGGCACCTGCAACTGTCCAGTTGAATAAGGGTCTCACAAAGTTAAAAGTCCACATGAGCTGTGTCCTTCCCACACTAGCCTTAAACTCAGTATGATTTTCAAAGAACTTGTCTCCCCATAAACTTACGTACCAATACAATATTTACTAAATTACAGTGAATATACTTGTAAAACTTCAAGCACCTTAATCTCTGGAAGAAAGATTGACAGGGGTTGCATTTAAGAGATTTATTTTCTCAGGACACCTAGGTTTTAAGCAAGGGTGTGTAGAGTGGGCTCTTCTGTGGAATAAGGAAGATCAAACAGCTCCTTCTCATTTATCTGGCACTTTATAGGTGTGTAATAACATTGTCCACACCGCTCTGTGGCATTCCTTCCAGGTATCATCATCCCAGTAAAGTTAGCTGTGTTTTTACTCATTCCCAAGCTTATATACTTCTGAAGATTCACTGTCAATTTGATTTATGAACTTCCTTCGCTACACTGTGATAGCCACAGAATGCACGACCCTGCTTTCTTTCTATTCAACATTTTCCTGAATATGAAAATAAACTGTGTTAAGATAACTGTGCATGTGATATTCTCTTTGAGTTGGAAAATGGGTCAACAGAGTAGGGGAGGGAAAGTCATCACTGGGAAACACTGCAATTCTAAGGGAGAAAGGAATTCTGAACTCTATCGCTTGCTATAGTTCTGTTACGTTGGGTGAGTCATTTAACCTTGGGGGTCCTCGGGTTCCTAATGGCAACGTGAGAAAAATACTTCTTGCCTGACCATCTTTACACACAGTAAATAATAAGTGTTAAAGTGCTTTGGAAGAAAGGAAACATTATACAAAAATATCGCAAGCTTTGTAGCATGCATCCCTGGCTCCCTTTCTGGAATATCTCCCACATCCTGTGAGCACTGCTTCCCAGCTCTTCAGTGACCTGGATCCTCTTAGTACTTCGGCCCCTGGTTTTACAGCTATTCTAGTTTAAAGATTGCTGACGCTGAAACAAAACTTCTGTGTGATGTGGAGAATGTAAATTGAGGTCTCTAAGATGGGAGTTTTTAAGGAACTAACCATTATTATATAGTTGAATATTCTTTTATATGTTTAACTCATACCTATCCATAAGCATTATAGAGAACTGTTTCATCTGTTTTAAAAATTACTTAATTAATGTCATAGTCTCCATGTAAGTCTGGAATTTTTCACTACTTAAACTTTGTTTCCTGAGGTTTATGTGTATTGAAGTGTTAACTCTAGTTTGATAATTTTTACTACAATACACAATTGTATGACTGTCAATTTAAAAAATTCATTTCCCTTCTCATTGGGATCTTAGTTTATAGACAATGCTGCAAAAGACACCATTGCACATA
The DNA here is from genome assembly GCF_048773025.1 of Camelus bactrianus. NCBI lineage: Eukaryota > Metazoa > Chordata > Mammalia > Artiodactyla > Camelidae > Camelus > Camelus bactrianus. Next base: position 26,707,703 of record NC_133573.1, read on the forward strand.
TGTCCTTTTGCACCCGAGTGAGAGATTTTCTGTTAAATTTTAGAGTCAGAGTCCATGTGCAGGGTCAATATTGAATATTGACACATTGTTCTGAAGTGTGATGGTATCTGCTTCTACTCTCACCAGAACTGTGTGTCTTTGTTCCTCAAGTCCACACAAAACATGGTAGCTTCCTACTTACTTTTATCTTTTTCCCTTACTGTGAAATATATGATATATACAATAGCACAAATATATGCTATAAAAATAGCATGAAATAAACACTTCTATGCCCATAACACAAATTAAGGAATAGAAATTCACACCTCTCTCTCCCCTCCTTCCCCACCACCCCTAGACTATTCTTCAATTTGATTTAGTCATTCCCTTGAATTTTTTATAGTTTCAGCATTTTTTTGTAAACAAATAATACAGCGTTTAATTGGGTTGTTTTTGAACTCCGCAGTAATGGCAGAGAGTATGCCTTCTTCCACATCTGGCTGCTTCTGCTCAACGTCATATTTTATGTAGTTGAGTCTAGCTTTGGTGTATTTATTTTTACTACTCTACAGGATTTCACTTGTAGACTATAAACAATGTTTAGCCACTCTACTGTTTATAGATATTTGGTTTGTCTCATTTATTAAATTCATATTTTTGCTCATTTTTCTTGCATTATTTGTCAATGGCACAACAATCCTGAGGAGTTCTTCATATTGTGGGAAAGAGTCTCTGAAGATGGTCACTACCAGTGTTGTTCTTACCTGTTTTCAAATACTGCTGCCCTCATCAACAGCTGGGTGTCTTCCCTCCGCTGGAGTCTAGGCTGGCCTTGTGGTGTGCTTTGGCCAACAGCATGCAGCAGGATTCATACTGTGCCAGTCCCAGGTCTGGGTTTCAAAAGACCAGCTATCGTGTTCCCCTCTGCCTTTATTTCACGCTTATTCTTCAAAGCTAGTTTAGCTAGGTATAGAAATCTAAGCTAAGTTAATTTTCTTCCAGGACGTTGAGGCTACTATTTCACTATCTTTAGGCTTTATGGTTGCTAAGGGAAGCACGCTGTTTCCTTGGCTGCCATTCCATGAGGGTAACCCCTTTCCTATTCCCACTCCAGGACACAGTTTCAAGACGTTATGTCTAGGTGCGAATTTCTTGTATTTCTTTAATGTGAGGTAGTTATCATGCATATATTTACTTATGTAACTATTTAGGCATGTGTGTATGTAGTTCTGTGTGTGTGTACTGGGATTTGTTTGACTTCTTTAAACTGAGACTTGTTCCTCCCATTATTTATAGAAAATTCTTAAGCATTATCTAAGAAAAAAAAAAAAATCTCTCTTAATCTCTTAGAGGTTCCAGCTTCATATGACAAGAATCTCTTACTAGTTCTAGGCTTCAGCTTATTCATTCTTCAACTCTAAAGTCCACTGGAAATGAAATCCATCTTTTCCAAGATTATCAGATGGTTTCAGGAGTGAAGCAGCCTGACTGCTCTGCCTGCTTCTCTAGATTGCCTCAGATTTTTCACCTGGTAATTTCTAGCTATGTGGATTTTAAGATTTTAAGAATATTTTTACCTAGCACTTTAAATTATTTTCAGGACAGGGTTGGCCCAAACAACTGAGTCTGGGAACAGAAAGCTCTTTGTCAATTTAAAAATTTCATTTACTGTGTTTTTCATACTCATATGTTCAGTTTGATACTTTCCAAATCTGTTTGGAAAATGTTAGGTCTCTTGTTTGTGACATTTTCTTTTCAGACCTTTCTTTTATTTCTCGAATAAGCTAAACAAAATATTTACATACATGTTATCATTTCAGTGCATGAAATATCTGCAGATCAGAGAGCTAGAGTTATTCCTATGGAAACTCATAAATCTTACTGTCATAATTTTCCAATGGGAGCTAATTTCCTTGAAACTTTATCAGTGGAAGTAATTTGAGGCCCAGTTTAAAATATATTTCACTGGAAAGCCTTTGGGTTTACTTTCTCCAGGCCCTTTGGGATGTTTTCAATGCAGCATGACTAAACTAAATTTTCAGCTTGCTATTTTGTGGGTCACGCCAACATTGTGAGTTCCATCTGCTGGAATAAGTATAGGCTTGTAATCAGCAAGTTTTGGGGAGGGTTTCTTTCTACTCTGGTTAGGGCAGCAGACGTCAGATGTAGCTCTTCTTCAGTGGGCGCATTTTTCTCTTGTTTACCCTGTGAGGTGCTCAGATGTTGCAGGTTCTTACTTAAAGGAGGAGTCTCTGACTTGACCCTCACCTTGCTGGGATGTAGCTTACTCTCCAGTCCTTCACACACACAACCCATCAAAACACAGCCCTAAGCCCGCTAGAAATTGGCACATCTTCCAAAGCCAAAGCAAAGATCTTTTCAAAGCGAAAGCCATAGATGGCACATCTTTCAATCTTCCCTCTGGAAAGTTACTTTCTCTTCTTATCTCTGATTAATCTCTCTACTTCCTTAGTCCTCATTCATGCCATGAAAAGAGGTGTTCCATTTCTGTCATTTTTTATGTGCTATGCTGGAAGGTATTTCTCTACACATCAGTGAGACATATTCTGGAAAACGGAACTCATCCCACCCTTTGAGAAGCCTCCCGCCTAATTACCTTCTTTCACATGGCCTGGTCTTGCTCAATACTCACTTTTATAACCCATTCATCATGCTTACATAGATTCCAATCTCAATAAATGTTTGGAGAAGTAAATTATTGCTGAGTGGTAAAAGAAAATGTGTTCATTCTTTTTCCAAAAGGGTAATACTTTATCAGCAAAAGATTAGTATATGAAAAATACCTTCTTTGACCAGTTTTCAAATTTTAACTTTATATATATATATACACATATATAGGTATATTATTCATTTACAAAACTAGCGAGTAAATCAATTATTTTATGAGTTGTACATCTTTCCTTAGTTTGTGTGTGCTATGATGGAGTCATGAATAACCTTAAAATTTAACTTACAAAAATTATAAATATACATCGAGCTTCCTTAATTTATTATAGTCCTACTAGTCTTCCCTTTATCAGCATAGTTACTAGATAGCATTGTGGGTTTAAGCAAGAGCTGCTTGCAAAATCTAAATGGGTTTTGGGGGCAATGAGGGGACTGAATAGCTGAAAACTCAGTGCAATCCACTGACTTAACAATATGAATCTCAGGCCAGAAACGGCATTTGCTGTATGAAACAGCTTCAGAGATTAACAAACATGGGATTTATTCTCAGTCAAGTCCACGCATTGCCAGCTTTATCCTGCTAAGACCTAAGTTTGCATGGAGATTTTCCAGTAAGGTATCTTCCCAACAACATCTCGGACAAAATTCTCAGTGGATAGTGGGTTTCTGAGATGTGAGTCCTGTGTGATGATGTATTCCACTCACCCAGACACAAACAGAACCGTGAGCAAAGCCTTTGCTCCCAGAGTAAGTGAGGAACCGCACAACGCCCACCTTGGAAAGTCGGGTGAGCTCTGTGCCACAGAAAACATTACGAAGTCACCACAGAAGCTCCTGAGGGCATTATTCCAAGAAAATGATGAGGGTCCTAAGCAAGGAACCTGGGAATTACCACCACAGTCATCCTCTCCAAGTTATCAAAGCACCCAAATTCACGACATTTTCATTTAACACTCACACTCCACATTTACTCAAACTCGGAAACTTTCTGTCTAGCAATTAGTGTTTAAGAGTAAAATGTCCCAATGTATTTATCTGGAAAGGAAGAGTTAAGTGGACTTATGTTGTCATGGAAGCTTCTAAATGAAAATTAGATAAGCCAGGGTGACCTGAACTAATTATTACGTTTCCTCACTCTGAGTTGGGACATAGGTAATGCTTTGCTAGTCATTTTCTAAAATAAGAAGCACGTGACTCTTTCCGGAGCCCAGCCATCATGTGAGCATGAATTCAGTGCTGGACAGGACATTTCAAGTTCTTACAGTCTGCATTAGTGGGAACATGACTTGATGCCAGTCTAATGGGAATTAACTCAAGATCTGGTTTGTTGTCTCACTAAACCTTAATCTTTCACACAGATGTATTTGTCTCTCTTTAATCCAAAAATAAAATAAAATAAAATAAAACTTCTCTGAACCATCATCTCTCCTCCAGAAGTGGGGGGAAAAAAAAGAGAGAGAGAGAGAGAGAGCAGGCTTATACAAACAAGGATATTTTAAGATAGCGGTACTTGACTTTTCCTGCCTAAGTGAGAATTTCCTGTTCAGAGAGTTGACAAAGTGGGTTTGAGACAGCTTTCCTGTAATTAATTTTCTTTGTGTGTGAATTTAATACTGATGCAAAGGTGTTACTCGTCTGACAACCCCAAGGTTTAATGTCTAACCATCCAACAGGAAAGGAAGAACACGGCTTCCCAGAATTCCTCATTAATTAGCTCCAGCCCTCACTCTGTGTTGCTCACCCTCTCGTCTAAAACTGCTAATTGCTATCAATTGAATGATTTTCAGAATGCAATCAATACCTTGGAAGAATACAACTCATTTGACATTGCTTGTTGAACATCTAGGTGACAAGAAATGTTCATATTTATGACTGGGCGAGATCTGAACTTCTCGTTAAACAGAGTGCTTGTATTATGTAGTGCAGAGAGCAGTGAACTTGAAATCACAATGACTGGATTCTTGTTTTACCTGATTGTGGATAAATTAAATAGCCTGAGGGCTGTGAGTCTTCATTTCTTCAAAGCGAAAATGCAGATGAAGTCAAGAGTCTTTTTTAATGCTAAAAAAACGGAAAAGAAATTATGGTTTCCAAGGCACTAGGTAAACTCTACAATTTTATGTAATTGAGTAAGATTGAAAGTTTTGTATTTTGGAGTTTCAGAACTATTGTGTTAAACATTTCTCCCCTTTACGCTTTAAGAATTGAGGGGGAAAAAGAAATTTTGAAATATCTACATCTATTTTATTTTCTATTTCTGTTCCTTGCTTGGCTATTATGGTGAAACTGAGATATTTGAAAATATGAAGGGTTTTGGATGAATGAATACTGAGTGACTGAAGCTCTCAGGAAAGAATTTAAAATATCTCCAAGGCATGCAGCCACATTACATCAATACATTTTGAAATGTACCATCCCATCCATAGCACTGGCTCCACAACTGTGTTAGGTAAAATTTGATCCAAAAAGTGGGAAAGTGTTCTGAGTTTGTCTGCTCCTCTGTTCTTCCTCAAAATCCTTTAGTGAAAACCCAGGCCCTGTAGACAAATGCATCCAGTGTGATCAGAGAGTCCTAACTAGGCCAACAGCATGATCGTTTCATCCATTTCGTCAAAATCACCACTCTCACCTCAAAGCGATTCCTGGGGAAATCATCAGAGTTACGTTAAGTTTTCTAGATGCTTGTCCCTTTGAACTCCTAGGAAATGTGTCCTTCCTTCAGTTTTCCCCTTCTTTTTTTAAAGAAAAGATGGTAGGTAAACAGGAAAGGGCACAGTTGCATCTTTCCCCAACGTCTGAAATCCGCAGAGCTGTTTCTGTACCAGCCTATTATGGTTGTCATGAAAATGCGTTTCCTTATCTTTTATGCATGCCTCCCTTGCCCACCAACTAAAATAAAGTTTGTATTTATTTTTCTGGAAATAGCCAAAGTGGCCCAGGCTAAGCTTCAAATCTGTTTTTCTATATGCTGTGGCTTTAAATTTTGCTGTCTGTCCTCGGCGAAAGGAGATAACCAGGGTAAGCTCAACAATCACTGAACTTGAAAAAAAATGCAAGGGCAACTGACTTCCTAAAAGTCAAATTACGATTTTCACTCGATGAATTGTAAACCCTTTGACGATGCTTGGAAAGCTTCTTCCGCTTATATTTTGAAATAATTGCTATGAATTATTTGTCTCACCCAGGCCTTAAACAAGAAAAATGCATCGGTTCAGTTTGCATGCTATACCGTACAGAATTTAAGAATTCACCTTTTCATCACAGATATTTCTGAAAAAATTACTGTTTCATATTTGTGTCCACGGCACCACCGTGCTAGGGTGGACAAGTAGACACTGAGGCTGTCCCCTGCATTTCCACGAGATGATTTGATGTATTCATGATTAAATGTATCTGCCCAGCAAAGGCCTTGAAAAGGCGTCTGCTCCATTTGTCATCTTCACGACGCTGACCCTCTTTAACCGTCTAAACTAACTCAGAAAGACTCTTTAGAATCATCATTTCTTTAACAAATTCAGCCACTTCTCTGAGCGGTAGTCCAATTTAACCCCCAAATAATCCTCCTATGTCTAACCTGAATCCTTCTTGGCATTTTTATACTCATTTCTTCTTATATAAATGAGCGTAATCCAGGTTTTAAATCTTTTCCTTGAAAATTAATGCCATCTATACACACAAAAATTAGAGTCCCAGTTATTTTTTTAAAATCACGTACACATATCTTAAGTAGAATTAGAGAACAAACAGTGGGGTCTGATCACAATATTTGACCTCTCTGTTCAACTCTACCTCGCATCAGGGGGGTTATTTTAAGCAAATCGTCCAATCCTTCTGGACCTCAATTTCTTTGTCTGTGGGATGAGGAGCATGTTTCTCTGTGTACTTGTTTATTGCCCACAAGAGAACAAACCTTGTTGGGCTCATTCATTGCTATGGCCCCCTTGTCTAGAAGAGAACCAGGAGTTACAGTTGTGGGGATTGTCGAGTGAGAACTGCATTTTTTACTTTTAGATCTGGAAGTTTTGTTACATTATTTTTCCTTGGGACTCAACAAATACATACTCTGTTTGCAACCGATCACATTTTGCTCTGACAGCTGAATTTTTGTAAGGCATTTGATACGATTTGTTCAGGCAAGAATGGTAGATTCTCAAAAAGAAATAAACCTTCTTTAAGGAATTTAGGAAAAGCCCCTAAAATGGAAATTTACTGTACATTCCATCCTGTAACTTGTTAGAAATACAGTCATCCCTGGGTTATCTGTGGGGGATTGGTTTCAGGAGCCCCCCAAATGTACCAAAATCCATGGGCATTTGAGTCCGATAGTTGACTCTCTGTATCTGCAATTCCACATCTGGAAATTCAACCAGCCCCGGAAGGAAATATCCATGCACGGTTGGTTGAATCCTCGGATTCCAAAAGTGCAACTATGGAAGGCCAACTGTAATTTTTATTGAAAAAAAAAATCCATGTGTAAGTGGACCCCCCATGGTTATCATGTTGTTCAGGGGTCAAGCACATAGCATTATACTTCAGAGGCTGATTTTTTTTTTTTTCCATGAAAAATAAAATAAAACCGTGTCTTACTTTCATGAAAGGGACTACTCCTACCTAAATTGCCCCGGTTTCTGATCTTTATTTGTTTACTACCTAGTAGTGGTGGAAGATGGGTAAACAAAAACAGACTAAGGGATTATGTGGTGTGGTGTAGAGGAGCCATCCGGTTAGCGCACTGGCAGTTACGAGAGCTCGGATGGAAGAGAACAGCTCAGCCGAGTGCGTAGAGCTGATGGAAAGCCAGCCAAGGGAAGGGACTGAGACCACTGTAAAGCCACTGCAGTGAACTTTATGTATTGGCCAAGAACAAGAAGAGACTGCAAAACAAGATAATAGTTTGTGTGCGGCAGTAGTGAAATAGTAACAATTTATATTTCTTCTATCCTTTTCCTTGATTGCTACATGTATACAATAAATCAACAGAAAGAGAGAATGTCTTCTTTAATTTACTTAAAGTATTTCTCCAAAGACATGCATGTTTACACACTATCTCCTCTTTCTACTCTTAAAAATTTGGGATGGGTTGCCTATTACTAGTCCTATTTAATTTAAAAAGAGCTTAAATATAAGAAAATTTTCAGAAAAAACACAAGAGTAAATATATAAAAGGTTGATTGACCCACACCATTGGACAAATAATTGCTTTTTTCTCTAGGACTTCGCACGTAAAGGTGTTATTTTTCAGAATAAAACATTGCTCCCTAAAATTAAAACACTCATGTCTGTTTTTAACCAACTGTGTCTGTAATATATAGTTTTAATTCTTCAACACTGGTTATTAGAACATCATTTTTCACTATATAATTTATTAAAATACTGTTTCCATCCTTGCATGTTCCTTCTTCTTGGCACCTTGACAAGGTTTGAGAGTTTAAAGGAATTGTGAAACAGAAGAAAAAAAAAATTAATGGTCTGCAGCAGCGAGAAAGCTCTAGCAAATTGCTTTGACTCGAGCTGAAGTGACTTCTGTGGGTGAGAAGTCATGTAGAGGCCTGTGTCAGCCACCAGGCTGATAAAGAAAAGGCCAGTGATCTTTGACAGCACCACTGAGCCAAGTGCTGGCTTCACCACACCAACCTCAGTCTTCACTGGAAGAACCAAACTTACTATGAAAGGGACTTTGACATGAACACTGTCCGAAAGTCTACTTACACGTGCTTTGTTACGGGCATCTCAGCCAATGAGTAAGCTGGTCAACCTTTCTCGGCCTGACGTAAGGGGGACCTGACATGCCTGTGGTGTCTAAAGCACGCATCTTGAACCGCAAGGAGCAAAGCCAGCATGCTGTCCCAAATGTCCTCTTCCAGCTTCTCCACTCCGAGGTGAGCCTTTGGTTCGGAAGTAGAGAAAAACAGCTGCGATGCCAACTAGGCACAGGTCCCCAGCCCAGACTCATTCTAGAGTGTAGGGCAGGGTTCCCTGTGTAGGAGGCGGGGTGTCAATGAGCTTGTGACACTGAGACTCAGACAAAAGTCCTGGACATCTTCCCCACCATCAGTACCCCTAAAATGTTCATCTGTGTCAAATTTTTCATTCAAGGTACTCTCTGACCCAGATAAATTAAAAGAACTGCCTGTCATCCTTATCTGCACCACCTCCCTCTGCAGAAACGTCCCTTAGTAAAAGGGAGCAGAGCTACCCAGACCTCTCCCCCACGCAAACTGTGGTTGTCCTGGATCTCTGGTGTCTCTGAAGTGTGCAGCCTGCCTCAATTTATCCTTGCCTTTGACCTTGCTCTAGAGGCCTTCTGGGAGTGGAATCTGATTTCAGAGGTCAAACTTGACAGTTCCTGCCGTGTCCCTGTTCAGATCTCACTGGATGCTAGTACCACCACTCTCCTGTGATGACTGATTGCTTAGTTAACAGGCCCGTTTGGAATGCCTTTGGACAGACCTTGGTGTCTAACACAGCCTGTTTGCAGAACTGCACTGGAAACCATTGACTGGCTTACACTTTCCTTTGCAAAAACAGGGTGGCCACAGTTAATACCCTGAAAAAAAAAAAAGCTAACACAAAAATCACTAATCACTTTTAGCCAAACCCTGAATCTATCTTCTAGAACTCCTACTACCAAAAACACTGAATAATCACAGTTTAGGGTGCGTCTCTCTGTGGGTTTTTTTTTTTTTTCAGCCTATTGTGCTCAAAGTCCAAGGAGAGCTTTATAGAGAAGCTTTTTCTGAAAATCCTGAGAGAAAGTTCAACTGTAAGTCAGCCGTCGGTCTGAGTTGTCTCTTTCCACCATGGATGGAAATGTAAAGGCACCTTCCTTATTAGTTTGGGGGAAGAGGAGTTTCAATCCAGCCGATGTGAAGCGGCTAGTGTTCTGGAAAATGAGCCCGGGGAACTCTCCTGACCATCGGGAGCTGAGCTAACCTGATATACGCTGTGGGGAAGGACAGCATATTACTCTGGGTAAATGAGAAGCACACAGAAAATAAAATTGTTAGGGTTTGCTTGGAATTGAAAATTGTCGAAGGTTGAAGACTTTAATGTAGGGAGTTTATCAACAGCAGCAGAATCAGCGGTTTTATCAGACCAGCAGTAAGGTCTGCAGAAAGGCACTTCCTGCCGATGAAATTATACAGCTAGAGATTTGGGTCCAGATTTTATACTCAGGAAACCCTTGAAAATGTGTCTGCTGCTGACATGCTGAGGGAATTAATAGATTAGACATTAACCACTAAAATTTCTGCACCATCCCCCCAAAATACAGCATTTTTTGGAGAGAAAGCAGAACGTCCCTCAATTTCATAATAAGACATGAAGCACATCATTTTAGATGAAGGTCATTTGCAACGGCTTCTGAAGGAGAGTTTTACGTGGAGGAGTTACCTCATAAATGAGTGGACTGTATTATGCCTTTAAATTAAACCTGAATTATTACCTGTAAAAGGATAAGAGAATAAATGATGATAGGGTAAAACTCAGATTGGATAAAATAACTTCTGTTATGTATGTTTGGGTTTTGTTAATATAACATTGAGTCACAGACTTCCACACTGATATACTGTTCAAACAATTTTGTACGTGTTAAAATGTTTTAAATGTAATGAATAACCAATAATTTAGAAATTTAAATGATATCCCTTCAGGGGGTTAATTTGATTTCTACATTTTTTGTCTATTTCTACAAAAACATTTATTACTCAGTCATCAAACATTTATTGAGAAATTGCTGCATATTAGAGGGGAAATATGGAGAGGTTGGGAAAAGGGTGTAAACTTATAAGGTGAATAAGATCTGAGGACCTAACGTATGACATGGTGACTCTAGTTAATAATGCAGATAAAGAAGAAATAAAACTGTAGAAGGGAGGCAAAAAGTAAAATGATCAGAGTTGCTTTAAAGGATACATTACATTCGGCAGAATCTATCTCGTAGCCAGTGGACATTTATAGTATATATGAAGTACTTGAGAAATCATGGGGTCGAGCACATTTTTCATAATTCAATCAATATCAGAACCAAGTCCTAGCCCTTGAAAATATCAGAATATTCTAGAGGAGACACAGAAGTAAAACAATAGCCATAATATTGTGTAACACATTTATATTACAAATATGCTCTAAATAGTAAGGAAGTTCAGAGGAAATGCTCAGAAGAGGATATTTGACTCAGTTGAAGAATTTCCAAAAGGAGGTGATTCTTGAAACAGATTGTAAAGGAGTCACAATGAGAAGTAAGTTTATCCTAGACAAAGGGAAGCCACCGTGAACAAGGCGTTCGAAGCTATAAACAGAAGGACTGGGCTCGGTAGGTCGTGGTAATACGATGAGAGATTTGGTTAGAAAAGTGTGCTGACACCAGAATAGTAAGGACTTCTGGTAAGTCTAACCTTTTGCTAAAATCAATTAGGAACAAGTAAAGGATCTGAAGCGAAGCTGTGAAAGTGTGTCAGAACGTTTGGCTGAAAACAGTATGGCAGGTGGATTGAAGGAGAGCTAAACTGAGGCAAGGCGACCAGAGACAAATAGTCACCCTGGGATGTGATCCTCAGAAGAATGTTGTAACTCGTAGCCTCGACTTTTAGTGCCATGTGACAACTACAAGAAAGACCAGCAGATTCATGGACCAGAGTGTCACGTAAGTGCTTCACTAGCTTGAGTTGTATGCTGGCTGGTGTAACTTCAGGGGTTCACGCTGTCTGCAGCTACCCTCAGGGACTTGTCCTTCCTCACGCCTCTTCTGTGAATTGTGAAATATACAGGTGACCCCTGAACAACTCGGGGGTTAGGGGCACCGACGCCCTCTGTGGTTGAAAATCCACTTATAACTTTATAGTCAGCCTTCTGTATACCCAGTTCCTCTGCATCCACGGTTCTGCACCAGCAAATCCTACTGACTGCAGATGGTGTAGTACAGTGGACCCTAGAACAACATGAGTTTGAACTGCATGGACCCCTGCTCACACAATCACTTTTTCGATAGTAAATATGGCAGTACTACACAGACACAGAGGGCCAGCTACAAGTTACCTGCCGATTCTGGTCTGTGCAGAGGGCCATGGCCCCTGACACCCATGCATTCAAGGATCAACTCTACTGTACAATTTACCATTGGCAAAAAAAAACCCCACGTATAACTAGACCCGCACAGCACAAAGCCATGTTGTCCAAGGTCAACAGTATTCATTTCAAATACATTTTGGGAAATTTAAATCATATTTATTTCTAGGAACTAATAATAACAAAGAAAAATACTTCATTTGTGATAGAGTGTTCATTTTGGCAAGATTAATTCATAAGTTTTTCTCCCTTGCTAAGGAATGTCCATTGTTTCACGTTCAGATGTTCTGCACACATGAAGTTATTTATTTCAGAAATGTTTCTGTGGCTACTGAAGGTAGTTGGAGTAATGCCTTGGAGATCTGCGGTCAGGGACATCTCCACTGTCACCCCATATAAAACCATTCATTTGACTTTTTACCTTAGAGTCAGACAAATGGGTTAAAAGCTTTTTCTATCCATTATCTGTGTAACTTTGGGCGAAGTATTTAAACTCTCAATGCCTTAGCTTTCTCATCAGTAAAATGAATGTAACAAATGCCTAATTGAGTTTCCGTAAGGATTGAAGGAGATCATCTATGTAAGGTGCTTAGCATAGTAGCTGTCACTTAGCAAGCACCCAATAAGTAAATTTGAGGCTTTATTAGCTTTGGAGGATAGAATTTTGCTTGGGAAAAATCATTAAAAATGAAAAAAAAAGCTGTATTCCCACAGCAAGAAATAGAACAAGCATTAAGTGCCCATTGCAAATTACTGCCTTAGAGAAAAATTAGAAACTGCACATGAGGCTAGCTTCTCCCAAGCTTTCCCTTTGAGGGAGTGACCTCATTGTAGGCAGGGAAAAACAACCAAACTTGGAAGACTAAGTATTGGAATTCATGTCACTCATGAAATGTAAGATCAGAAATTTTAATCAAGGAATATAAACATTCTCAATATCTCTCATAAATAGTAAGACTCATGCAATTTAATCTAAGAAAGAACAATAGACCAAAATAAACAGAAAGAAAAATAGAAATAATTCTCATTTTAAGGTCGAGATCCTTCACATCAACCATGTAAAGAATTTAAATTTGCTCTCAGTTATTTTTCCAAAAATCGGTTTGTATGAAACCTACATCATGACAGTTCACTTAATGTTTAATGAAAAGTTTATGTGAACCATGAATTCATAATATTAATACAAAATATCTTTCCCTTATATTTTCACCATTTAAATATGAGGAAGTCCCTTAAACTTATGCAACTATACAGAAATATATATATTTACTTCCTGTTTGATTACAAAATTTCTTAGACAAAGATTGTAGAATACATCTAATAAACATAAACAACTTCTTTACAGGAAAAAAAGGTTATAGTTTAAAAAATTGACACATTTTTAGTTTTCTCATTTTTGATTTCTTATATAATTATTGCATCTCATATAGTATTGAGCACTGATTTTCATATCATATGTTCTTCATAGGCAAGACAGACAAATGAGTGACCTCCTCAGAAGCAGAGGTCAACAGATCGAACAAAGTTCCAGAGTTAAAAGAGAAATGTCCCAACGTGAAGTTTAATATAACAGGAGACTGAGCTTTAATAAATGTACAGAGCAGTTTTCTCTGGAAGCAGATTTATTTGTGTACCTGCATAGGATTGCTTATTTGTAATGGTTTCCAGCACACTTGCCAAACCTACATCATACTAACGCGAGCTTACTTCATACTTAGGTACGAGTTTTCAGAGTGATATTCAAACAGGATTATTTTCCCCAGTCCACATACACAGTGATGCCTGCACACAGAAATAAACAGAAGTTACTTTCCCTAAGTTGCGTACTTCACCACGCTGCCCGGAGAACGCAGAAAGTGGTCAGCTCCTCTTTTGCCTAATAGCAACGCAGTGGTGTTCCTACGTCCGAGGCCACCTGGGAATCAAATTAGTATGATTCTTCACAGGCAGGCATCCAGAGTCACTCAGAAGTTGCCGTTCTCCACTCTTTAACCCCTGACTTCAATTTCAGGCGCCGTCATAGGGCTCCTCTGAGTCTCTGCCGAGTCTTGAGGATGTCTTTTGCCGTCTCTAAGCTGTTTGCTTGCTGCAGAAAGCACATCATCTGGGAAATAGAAACTCACCTGAGCAAAGACGTTCTCCCCAATCTCCTGTGACAGGAGTGGGTGGCGAGCGGGAGCCCTGCTACCCTGTGATTGCTGAGGGATAAGTGGGCCTGGAATATTCTTCGAGCCCAAATACCTGGGAAGTAACCTGCTTCCATTATTCAGGACGACTGACATTTTGAGGCTCGCTGAAGGTTTAGGGGCATATTTCCATGTTCAAGTTGTGGCAATCAACTCCTCGTTTACTGACTCTTAGTAAAGAAGTGAAATTTAGTGTCATTGCTTTCTTCAGTCACTTTCTTTATATGCAGTTGAAGACACAGGTGATGTGAAAATCAAGTTTCACTCATTACAGCTTCAGCAGTTCCACCCCAAACTGATCAGATGGCAAAAGCGTTAAAAACAACAACAACAACAACAAAAAACCCTTCACTGATTTCAGGGGGATGGGAGTTTGGGATTAATAGATACTATATATAAAATAGATAAACAACAGGGACCTACTGTAGAGCACAGGGAACTATATTCAGTATCTTGTAATAACCCGTAATGGAAAAGAATCTGAAAAAGTATATATGTATATTTATTTAGAAAGAAAGAGAGAAAGAAAGAAAGAAAGAAAGAAAGAAAGAAAGAAAGAAAGAAAGAAAGAAAGAAAGAAAGAAAGAAAGAAAGAAAGAAAGAAAGAAAGAAAGAAAGAAAGAAAAAGAAAGAAAGGAAGGAAGGAAGGAAGGAAGGAAGGAAGGAAGGAAGAAAGAAAGGCAGGCAAGGCAGGCAGGCAGGCTATTTTGAATCAGGGGGAACAAAATCCTTCCCTGATTTCATTAACTAAGAATTTAACAAGACAAAAGTTAATTTTTATTTTACCTTATAATTTAAAATAAAGCAAATTCCATAAGCAAGTAAGTAATTCTATATTTCCACTGTCAGATATTAAATTAACATTTTGAAAATACTTCCTGCTACGCGATTATTTTGGAAGGCACGCGGGGAAAGGAGCATTTCTATGTTACGGAAAGCCCTGTGGTCCTTTTTTGGCTGCCGGTCCTTCTGTCTCGTCTGTTTGTTTCGTGGTGGGTGTCTGTTCCCTCCTATTCATCCACTATAATGTGACCAACTGGTGTAGAGAGGATATATTAAAAAATCACAAATTCTCTTCCTTTGAACAGATAGAGTCTATTTTCACTCAGATTATGAGAAGTTCTGAATATGTAAAGACCAATAGAAAACATTTCATAGATAACAGAAGACCTACTTTCCGTGGTGTGTAGCTTTTGGTTGCAGCATGAAAACTGGGAAAGGTGAACACAGTTCTTTTTCATAAATATTAATAATTATGTTTTCCTGTGACTTTTACTTTCTTGTGTAATTGACATGCTACTGACTACCGAAATCCCATAGCCCTTTTCAGGTCTATAATTTTTCAAAAAATACAAATAAGCAATACAAAGAAAGAAATTACTATGTAGTAACTGAGCATTAACTTTTTTTCCATCTTGGAAACGGCTGTGTTTAGAGTTATCCAATTTCCCCTGCTGGCACTGGTGAGGTCACTACACCTCCACCAGCAAAGGAAGTTAAATTCCTTTCACTGGCTTTGTCGCTTTGGGTGTCATCCAGTGGAACAAGAAGAACATTAAATCTGATTCCTGACAGATAAGCAAAGAAGGAACAATTTTGTAAATACTCCAATTTTAAAACACACTTATTTACAGACACTGCCAGATATTTGGGGTTAAAACATAATGCTTATTTATTTAGTACATTTGTTATAAGAAGGATGAGTAGCTATGTACACCTTGCAGTTTCTATGGTTAAACCGAACTGTGCCCCATTTGATGTGATACATTTGTTATGTTGCAAGATCTAATTTCCTATTTCTAGTAAATGAGAGATTTATTTTACTACTCCTGGATTTAGCTCTGAACGTGTATTTGGATCACTCTAATAAAACAAAGACAACTTTTTCTTTTCTTAAAATACATTTTTTCTCTCAACGAAGAAACACTTCTAATGAATTTGTGGCTATTGGAAGCAACTGCATGGAAAATGTGGTTTAATTTAGAAATGGAGCAGAATACAAAACATGCGGTTGTGAAACAGAAAATTCTAACAACCTGAAGTGTTTTGCTAATACACATCAATGTTTATATTTGAAATAACTGGATTATGTGTTTTATGTTGCTGGTGTTTTTTTTAATATATATTATCTATTACAAAGTAAGTGTGGTTTACTGAACAGAAAAAAAAATACTGACAATTGTAAATTTGTTTACTAGTTTACATCATGTTTGTCAACTCTGTTCTACTAACAGGGTGAGAACTTAGTAGCAAAACACAGGCAGGTTAGAAGACTGAGTATCACAGCATAATTTCATTTCAATTAATGAAACATTATTTCAATTCTGAAATTATGAGACTATGCTCATCTGTAAAGTTAAAGAAGTTTTAGGAATATGAGCATCAGCTGTTGCCTTATATGTGCAAATAATTTAAGAGAACAGGTCCAAGTACTCTTTAGTGAAAACTCCATGAAAATGCAACTATAGAAGAAAAAAATCATTTCCGGACTCTTAACCTTCGCTGCCAGCTCCCTCTGTGCGTCCCTTTTCTGTCATGCACGACTGTCAGAAATAAGACAACACTGAAATAGCGGCAGTGCTGATGGTTAAACAGTGCGCCCTGGCCGTGAGCGAGGCACCGTGATGACCCTTCAGATTATCTCCTGTTTCAAAGGTAAAGCCACTGCCTCAGACACACACAGTTGGTCTAAAAGTTTTAGGAGTAACGAGAAACGGCCACAAGGCTCGGCCAAGCTTATTCACGTCACTGACAAAAACCCACCTGCTGAAATGGCCTTGGAATGTGTGGAAAAGTAAGACACCAGTTAGCAGCAGGAGTTAGCTGGTGACATTTTTACCTCCAGCCCCTTAGAGAGCTTCTTCAATTCAAGACTGTCCCATGTCAAGTTGGTATATGGGCCCGTATAAGTCAACTTTATACTAACACGCTTCCTTTGCTGAAATGAGTTGACTTTTTGTTTTTTTGTTTTTGTTCGATGAGCCAATCTTGGGATACATGATTATGTAACAACCTTAAAGATGTAGGTGCGCCCAGAACAAATTCTGTTTGACGTTTTCATACTGCATTCTCTACCTAAGTTTTGCAATGTGCATTCTGGAAATTACAAATTTTTAATTTAATTTAACTTAACTATGAAGCTGTGAATAATTCACATTCTGGCTGGTGCAGAAGTGTGAGGCACTAGCCAGCTTACAATGTGGCCTTCTTTCTCTTATGCTATGTATGCAGATATGAACATGTGGATTATAGATTCTGTGTCATGATTCATCAGAGCTTTGGATCAATTACAACAAAACCTCATCTCTGGTCTTATTCCGGGAGATTTACTTCCGGGCAAACTGAGGTAAGGAAGGCAGTCTTTCAGGTTCATAAAGTTTCATCAAAGTGAGTGTTCTAAGTGGTTTCTTGCCAGGTGATCACAGCTTTTTTTTTTAACCTCTGTAGAAGTTTAACACTTGTGACATTTCCTTTAGGTATTTTTTTTTCCCCTAGACTGAGAATTTGGGTGACTTTTTTAAAAAGCAAAGCAGTGCCCCCAGCTAAATGACTCACATAAATAAGTATATAGAGGGTGTGTTTCATAGCATCAAGTTATGTATAAGCACTGTTTTGTTACTATTTTAGATTTCAGCTGAATCCTGGAGGCCTGGTCTGTGTAAGCTCTAATGACACCAGTGACACTGATGTTACCTTCACTGAAATAAATAAAGATCAGAAGATGTTTTAAGACATACTTTACATAATTTTGTGAGCTTCTCAAAGTGCGTGCAATTTTTGTGCTGCAAATAGTATATTCATTCAGATTTCCTAAATGTTACTTAGTACAACATACCACATCTGATTTATATTAGAAAATTAACCTCTTTCTCTCCAAAATTATTTTGGAAACACTTTGCGTTTTAATAATTAGGTACTGCTTTCATTTAAGTGGATAACAAGTTTATATTTACAAGTACATTTGAAAATGAGGAAACTAAGATGATGTCTCCATCTCCCACTAGTCCTTCAGGACTGCTTCATTCAGCGACTCAACACATTCCACCTCGTTCCTCTTCATATTTTAGATATTTAGATGGTCTGTCTCTTCCAGCAGCCTCACAGTGCAAGGATTAATGAATATGCAATGAGTGGATGTGACAGTAGACTTCAGTACCTTATCTGCCTTGCAGACATCAGTTATGAGCAGGGAGACACGTCTGCGTTTGGGCACTAAGTAATAAACAGTATGACCTTGGACATGTGACTTTTTCCTCTGGCCCAAATTTCCTCATATTATCAATGATTGAGCTGGATTGTGATCCCAAGTGTCAGGCTGGAGGCTGGTGGCCTGCATTAGCCAACAAAGATGCTCTATTTGGTTGAATTTGCATCTGAATTCCCACTGAGCCCTTCCTGTTGTCTTGCTGCCAGTCACCCACATACATACAGGTGCCTAATCGGGCAATGGGTTTACCACCTCTGTACCAGGTGATGTTTAAGGACCTCACCAGCCTCAATACTCCAGGATTTTTACATCACCATGCTAATTTCCAAGCTAGAATCTTATCCTACAGAATTCTGTAAGAAAACATATGTAGATTTACTTATATATAAACTGAGGACATGTGCTCTGAAAATTCACTCCCAATATTAGGAAAGCAAAAAACTCTATATCCAACTGAATGAAAGAAACTACATCAGTGAGGAAATTGTTGCTGAGATGTAATTGCTGAAAAGTTAGGCCTTCTGCGTCGGTGAATCTGTTCATTAGTTTGAGAACTAGAAACCATTTGCAAGTTTCAGCAAATACATCTGACTTTAGGGAAGACAAACCTGTACGGTAAGCTAAGTCCAAAAAAGAAGGTTTCCAATGACAGGAAAAATTAAAATGATGACTGACTTCAACCATTAAAGAGGAGATAAGCAAGTTGATCTATCACAACTGACAATACACTGAATCTGATTTCAGGGAAATTGCCTTTCAATGGATAACTTATATGAAGAGAAATTTGAATAAGGTAACACTATAATGGAAGAAGCAAAATTAAATTATTTGTGTTAATTTTATAACATGGGGAAGGTGAAGAGCAGGACATACTTGTTTTAAAAGCAATATAATTCATCTTCAGTGCATGTTGGCAACATAGGTACCAAATTGCATCAAATGAAAGCATGTTGTGCAGGCATTTAGCTAGGAATTTCCTGACTCTGGCCCCTGGATGACCTCACAGTTAAATGGTTAAAGCAAACTAAAAGGAACTTAAATCTTACGTGTTTATGGTGCCATTCCCACTTTATTTATTTATTTATTTTTTGTAAGCTTGGATTAATATAATAAAAACCAGGTATTGTATTGAGGGGCAATAGCAATACTTTGAAATGTTACACTGGAAAAAAATCAGATGCACTTTTCAGTTTTCAGCCTTTTTTTGATGCTTTTTTTTTTTGTCAATTTAAAGTGTAACAGCATTAACTTATGAAGATAGAGCAACAGCTTAAAAAAATCATAGACTGACTTATTTCCTAAATTCAAATGAAAGTTGCCAGTTGAACTTCATACTGTAAGAGAATTCTTTCTTTTCTATGTTAACAAGTTATTTAAAATAGATTTAAAAATTAAGCGAAAATAGACATTTCTTATTTGCTTTTATAAGAATTGTCACGATAATGTGTTTCTTAACCATCAACAGTTTGTCAGAGCATGGATAACACAGAGGCAGGTATTATGTGATGTATATTGGTATAAAGAGAAGGAAAAAAATGTCTTCGATATAATAACATCGATTGCATCTAAAGGTTCATAAATTTCTCAGGAACATTCCCCCACATTTAGACTGACAGTACAAACAACATTAGAATTCGGCAGAAAAATATTCAGCATTCTATTTGGTAATCTTTAGTGAAATATTCATTGAATTCCACATTTTTGAAAAAGGGAATATGATCTTTCAACAACTTCATCTGAAACCATTTGAAAATCAAAGTTTCTATCTGAGAAGCAATTTTCTTTAAAGAATATTTATATAGTTCTAAATTCCCTGGAGCCTTATTTTAAGAGAAGATCAGATTCATCTTCCTAAAGAAGAATTATTCCAAGACTTAGGAAAGAAGGTGTCTACCGTTTCAACCTGTAACGTTGCCTTAATCTTTTTCATTTGCATTTCAAAACATCTCAGTCTCAGAGGGGGAAAAAAATCAACGTATCTTGTTTATACCTTCCTGCTGTTTTCAATTTCAGTGTATCTAGTCACCAAAAAAAAAAAAACAAACAAAAAAAAAACAAAACAAAAAAACCCCATCATTTTTAGCATTAACTTTCATAGTTAAGGACCCAAGGTGATCTGTCCGCATACACTGACCTTCCAAGGCCCCAAAGCCAACCTTTAATACCTGAACCATAACATGAGGGCCAGGTCTAAAGTCCTAAACAGCTGAAGCCCAAGATACCAGCTGCCTAGTTTCAAAGCAGCCACAGTTGGTTTATAAATCATTTTCAGAGAAACTTGTCAGTTGCCATCAGCTAAAGAGAGACCCCGGGCATGTCACAATACTGCAGATTAGTGCCACAGCTAAAATCAAAAAGAGCTCAATTCACACCTGGGTTCCGGTCGTGGCAAAACCTACTTCCCTCTCTGCTTTTACCTCCAGTTGGTCCTCTGTACTGAAAGATGAGTTCATAAATTTTAAAGACATTACAGCTTTAAACTTTCATTTTTGATACATAGTAAAAGAGACTCAACCAATGCCTGCCTTAAGAGTTTCTAGAGTGGATAAAAATGAGAATTAGACAAAATCTATTCTACTGTGTGTGCACTGTCTGGCACAGTAATCTGCAGATGACTTTCAAATATGTCACTTCGTGTAATTTTCCAAACTGTTCTCAAAGGTGAGCACGTCTCTTAGCGCCAGTTGGGAGACAAGGAAGCTGAGTCAGGTGGTTGATTCTCTTAGGGCACAGAACAGAGGTTAACTCGAACCAGGCCAGATTTTCGGGTGCTGAACTCTTTCCACTACACAGCCTTGACTTTCTGTAGTAAGTAGTCCACCCTGATTCCTTCCAAGAATAAGAGGTTACGTAGATCAAATAGTGGAATATCAAAAATTCTATTTCCACTGGTTTATTGTGTTTGTATATACACAAGTTTACCTCTCTCTGTCTGTCCTCCAGTTTCTTGACAGAGCAAAACCTTATGTCTCTCATTCATTTGCAATATTCTTGAGATTTCTCAATAGGTGTGTGTACCTAATGTATGTCTTTATTTCTCCTGCGGTTCCTCTTCTCCTGTGTCAGTGTTTTCAAAGTGGGTGCCAGAGAGCTGTGCATGTTTTCCAAGGTCCTTCAGGGACCACTGTGCAAGGTGAGTTGGTGGGGGGCTGACCAGGGGAGGGTTCGGATACTTCAATTTTTCTTTTCTATGTTGAGGTTTGTGTGTACTCTATCTGTTTTTGCAAGGAGTTCATGGAAAGGAAGAAAGGAAGGAAGGGAGGGGGGGAGGAAGGGAAGCAGGTGAGCTAAAATATACTATTCTAGATTATGATGGTGTTATAAAGTACTTAGAAAAGTATCAAATATATTTTCTGCTTGTTTTTAGTGCATAGAAATGCAGTTGATTTTTGTATATTAATTTTGTATCTAGTCCCCATAAGGTTTTTATAAATTCCAGTGATCTATCCATTAACGTTTTTACAACTTGGAAAACAGTGCCATTTTTATTTCATCCTTTTCAGAGCTTATGTCAATTGCTTTCTTTTCTTTGATTATCATGTTCGCTAAGTCAATATTATCATGAAGTATAATCATGTTTGTTCTAGTTTTGTGTGTGCGTGAAGGGGGAGGGTATAGATGCCATTTATAAAAGCAGGGGGATGACTTTTCCTTTTTGTTTATCAGTATTTTGGGGTTTGTGTTTATCATACTGAGTACTGAACTTTATGAAATTTTATCTAGGCATTTGATTTTTTTTCCTTTATCTGTAAATGTGGTAAATTGTTCTGTATTAATTCCTAATCAGTCAAACATATAATCATTCAAACACAATGGAAGTTCCAGGGTTGGTAATTGGGTCGCAAGAGGCTCTTCTCTCCTCCACAAAGCCATTTAGAGATGATTTGACGTTGACCATTTCATCTTCGTTATGTGGCTTCTAAGGCCATTCTGGTGCCGGTAATCCCCACTGCAGTCCAAAGAAAGGGGTAAGGAACTTGGAGACACAAGTGCAGAATGAGGGGAAGGGTGTGGGCCAGACTAGGAATCTGCACGTACCAGGTCCTCTCACACTCTCTTGGACAGAACCCAGTCACGGAGGAGATAACCCTTGCTTCCATACCCGAGAAGAGGTAAGTATAAATTTAGTGTGAAACTAACCACCCTGCTACATGAGCTGAATTATCTTAAGTGATTTTCTAATTTTCAACCAATCTTTTATTGATAAATGGAATCAACTAAGTGTAGTATGTCTTTAGTTCTAATCTTGATTTGATTAGCTAATAACTGTGTAGGATTTTTGCACCTTTTTACAAGACAAAGATTGATCAAAAATTTCCTGAGCTCAATAAGACTTTACAATTACTGTTTACATGGTCAATATCCAGTTTTCTCTATCCACATATTTACTCTCACCCTCCTGCAAATGATTAATTTGATATTAGTTAATTACAATTATTTTTAAAGTATTTGATAAATAATTCTTGGTTGACTGTTTCCTTTGTCTCAGCATTTTAAAGAACTTATTCTGTTGCTTTCTTGCTCATGGATTTCATACAAGAAAGTTATAGTCATTTTTATTTATATTTGTCGGTTCATAATGTGTCCAAGAAGAAACTGAATCTACATCTTTACCTGTCTTCCAAAATTTTAAATACCCACATTCTCTCCAATTCCCCCAATTTCTGATGTGTGTGACAGAGCTGCTACGTATTTCAGGGCTGTCCTGTGTATTATTTTTAACCCTTATGCCATTAGTATTGTTGTTTTAGGGAGTCAATATTTATCTAGATTTGCCTGTGTATTTCTCAGTTTATTTGTTTTTTATTCCACTTTGTGTCACAGGACTTCCATTTAGCATCATTTCCTTCTGCTAGGAATAAACTGGAATTGTCTCCATAGGTTTGTTTGTGGCCATCTTTCTATTTGTATTTGCTTAAAAGCTTTCCTTTGCCCTTTTCTTGGAAATATAGTCTGTTCTCAGTTACTCTCTCTCTCAGAACAGGGGGCATTGAATTCGCTTTCTTCTGTCTTTCTTTAATTTGGGGGGAAAGGCAGTTTTTATTGCAATTGTCACTTCTTTAATGCTGACCTGTCCTTGGTCTCTGGCTGCTTTTAAGATTTTTTTTTTCTTTGTCTTAGTGTCTAGAGTTTAACTTTGTGTCTAGGTGTATTTTTATTTTTCTTGCTTGGCATTCATGGTATATTTGCCCCAGTGCCCTCATCAAAGAGTCTGAGCCTGAAACACACCGCGTAGACCTGCTTTAGTTGGGAAACGGTACCCCAGCATGGAGAGAGTGAGGGGAAAACAAACGGAGGCAGGGGAGGATGGGGAACAGTGCAAGGAGAGGCGCCGCCGGTCTGTCCTCGGACTCACTTGTTGCAAAGTGAGACAGCCAGCATGTCTGCCCAGCTACTCAGGACACCTCGGGACCGGCTAGCGGGGAAAAGAGTGCCTCCGAACAGCTCCTTAGAGGGGAGGCAGCGACCCTGTGCAGAGTGCTCCTACTTCATGCATCGCACTGGGCGAAGTTCGCCCTACTCACAGTTTAAATCGACCAGCCCCTTTGACAATAGCTTAAAAAGCCAGATCACCCAACCCTCTTTAGTGGAGCAGCTCCTACACATCAGGAGCTGCAGGAGAGCCAGACGTTTCCAGATCCATCTGGTTGCACAGTGTCGGCCAAAAGGGAGGGGCTGATACTTCCAAACCAGTAACTGGTTATCCAGGCAATGGATCTGTGTAGGTCCAACCAATGTCTCTCAGCTCTCAGTGGCAGTGGTTGAAGTGGAGCAAAGGGCCAGGCGTCAAGGCGACAGACAAGGCTGAGAGTATCCAGGGAAATATATTAAGACGTTGCCAATACAATGGGAGTTCTTCTATGGTGGTGTCATTCATTCATTCAGTCTGGGAAATTCTCAGCCCTTAATACTTCAAGTATTTCCTCTACCAAGTTTGCTTGTTCTCTGTCTCTTTCTGTCTCTGTCTGTCTGTCTCTCTCCCCCTACCCCTTTTTGGAATACCAATTAAAATTTGTATTAACATTGAGGCCAGAAGCCCTATAGAAAGACCGGCAGGACCCCCAGGCAGGGCCACTGCTCTCCTGCCAGCACCATCCAGTTCCCTGGCCCAGAGGCTCTATCTCACTTTTTGCCTCTGAAATGGCTTACTTACCCCTAAAATTCTATTGGTTCCCTGAGCTGACTCCTGATTGGGTATTTCCTTCACTCCTGATTGGTTATTACTGTCACTTCTGATTGGTTATTTCCTTCACTCCTGATTGGTTATTACTCTCACTCCTGATTGGTCCACTTCCCTAACTTCTGATTGGTCCATTTGTAGTACTTCATTTGCATGGAGCTCACTCCTGATTGGTCTATTTCTACAAAGCTTGTTCCTGGTTGGTCAACTTCTGTTATACTTTATTTGCATATGATGTTGCAAAGTGTAACACTGGCAACCTATAAAAGCCTGTGTAAACCTACAGATGGAGTCCAGAGCTAGGAGTGTTAACTCCATTCTGTCTGCTGGCGTAATAAACCTGAGCTCTCGAACTTTCCGAGTGCTGCTTGGTCTCTCGGCCGGATCCAGGTTGCTGCCACAACTGAGCTGTAACACATTTTTCTGCAACAACATATCTCTTTCAGACTTTCCACTTTTTCTCAGTGTTGCATTCTGGATAATTTCCTCAATGCCAACTCCCTGTACACCAATTTTCTCTGTAGTAAAATCATTTTCTGTCAAGTATTTTCATTCAGTTTTTATTATGAATTATATTTTTATTTTTTGAAGTACTACTTAGATCTTTGTAAAATCTGCTTGGTGGTTTTTCATATACCCAACTTTTTACCAATGCTAATTGACACCAATAATGCCAATCCTTTTTTGATTCTTTAATTATATATGTTTCACTTATATTATGGAAGTATGAAATTTTCATAATTACAACTTCTGACGTATTTCTGTATATAATTTTTTCTCTTCATTTTGCCACTGCCTCTCATTCATGGTATCTTGCTTTGGTGTTGTTTTTTTTTTTTCAAATGTTAAATAACTTTTATAAATAGGATCCATACTTCTTGGAACCTATCTGTGAAATTCCTTGAGGTGGAGTTGTGTGCTTCTGAAAAGAGAATTTGCACTTGTTTCTCCAAGGAACTTGGGACACTGTAAGCCCAGGACCATTTAAGATTGTTTTCATGTTTTGTTTTGTTTTGTTAGACCGGCCAACTGGTATGAATTTCTGTTGCAAACCTGTGGTATGAGCGATGGCTTGTAGTGATGAATTCTCAAGGAAGTTTTTTTTTTTTCTCCTAGTCTAAGATTTGATACGCTTTTGATAATACTTTTCCTTTCAGGCCCACGATGGGCAGAGTGTTAGGTTTATTTGTAGTTCATTAAATTGAGAGTGTGTACTTTGAATGCCAGCTTTCAGAGTGGTGGTGCTAACTCATCCCAGTTGAAAAGAACCTGGGTTTTGTCTGGTGTCGCTCAAGCCCCCAAACAGCCATAAAAAGTAAAGTTTGAGTTTACTTATGCCCCTGAGGCATATGCCATCTTCAGTGTTCATCTTTTGGCTGGAGTGCTCTGCACTTTGTTGCCTAATTATTGAGACATTTTAGAAAATTCTTTTAATATTTCTTCAGCAGGTTTTGTGTTTCAGTCAGAAAGTAAGGCAGTCAGGGCTCCTAAAATGCTTCATCCCAGGAATTGGAAATCTACTTCAATTTTAAACTGCGTAATTCTTGTCACAGAGGCAATAATCAATAATGCCATGCTTACTATCCATATTTTGATGAGGTTGTACCATTTTAAGTATCAGAGAAAGGATAGCTTTCAGATTCTGCAAGAGAAATTTCTAGTCCAATTTCTACCACTTAGGTCATTGTGACACTTAGAAAAAACTTTTTTTTTTTCCTTCACTCAAGACAGAACAACGGAGCTTGAAAAGGGCAAGTTACTTTTTAAAGGTGATTAAAAAGAACATATTGGAAAAAGCCAAAGTAGTAAAATGGAAAATCCCAGTTAACCTCCAGACACTCATATCCACCCAATGAGAAACAATTGTTCACTTGCAAATTACCTTTTCTCAACTTGCATAATGATTTCCCACGAATGAACCACCACAACCTAATTTTGCCATGGCACAATTGGGTCTTGCATTGCATCCAAGTGAGTCATTCCTCATAATGTAGGCAAAAGGTTTGAAGTTAAGACGCCATGACCAACAATAGCTCAAAATGGATTTAATTGCAAGAATCTAATTATTTACCCCAGAGATCCTGCCCCAATATCTTTAACGGAAATGAGGTTTGTTTTCTGTCTACGTATCTATACCTTCGAAACTTATCTGAGATGGCACTTCATAACCAATGCTTAACAAAGAAGAGACAACAAAATTACTCAAATGTAACCTATTAACTCCTCGTAAGCTCTCTTTTTTGTATAACACCCCCTGAAAATGTGAACCCTCCAAAAAGGTAATAATGTGTAAAATGCCATTTTAATAATTTTATTATTAAATTTCTGATGTAACTTAAGCATGAAATGTACTGTACCTCAACGAGTATTCCAGTTTCCCATGTTAATCAGGCTATTTTGTTAAATGTACACACCTTGAAAAGAAATTTCATGGACATGATAAAAAAAATTTTCACCAAAGTAGTGATCACGTACTTCTCATGAGACATTAATGCTAATATCTGAGTTGTTGCTGATTACAGTGTGAGCTGCACATGGAGCTCATTCATTGT
Organism: Camelus bactrianus; assembly: GCF_048773025.1. NCBI lineage: Eukaryota > Metazoa > Chordata > Mammalia > Artiodactyla > Camelidae > Camelus > Camelus bactrianus. The sequence goes on from NC_133573.1 coordinate 26,734,562, forward strand.
CTGAATTTGTATCAAAGGGGCAACTATCCCAAACCCTTCAGAATGCATTGTCTTACCTTGGTCACCCTTATGATGGAATGCTTCTATCTGGTGCTCACAAAATACTAGATATTTGGATCATCTTTTTAAAATTTCAAATAGCAACACAGAAATAGTGCCAAACTGACCACTTAAAGTGAAATAGAGCACAAATTTTGTACCGTTAGAACCAAAGGGACCTAAAGATTAGCTCATTCATGTCCCTCATGTTACAGATCAGTAAATGAAATTACTATCAAGGCTGCAATGATAGTAATGGCTGGAATTAGAACCTGAAGTTTTTTTGTACTTGGCGCTCACTATTTCATAAACCATAGCGTCTCATCGCTTATTCAGAATCACATCACTTAAAACCTACCAAGTGTCAGTTTCACCTGTGCGTCCGATTGAAGAATTTCCCACAGAGACACAGAGGGAATTGAAGCCTGAAATTGAGGCATGAAAATCAGAGCTCTTCTGCATTAAACTTAACCTGAATTCCATACAGCCTGAGGATCTTTAAGTATCTGTTCTATATTCGTGCTGAAACAAGTCACTTCAGGCTTTGTGAATTTATGGGCAGCGAGTGGCATGAGGGGAAAATGAACCCAATCTACCCTCAGTGCTCTGAATGGTGACTAGAAATTTTCTTGACTACATTTCTACATAAATCAAATAGAAAGAGTGCATTAACTCTAATCTAGAAGACATCCTTGGAAAACTACTGTATTTTTGTGTGTGTGAAAATTTGTGGAATCACAGAACACTGAGAAAATCTTGAAATAATCTAATGAACCTACTTGCTTCATTTTATAGGTGAGAAGTCAAATGGGCAAAAATGTTAAGATTCTTGCTCAGGGTTATGCCGTCACTTATTAACAGAACTGGAATAAAATGAAAAGTGTCAGACTATCTGGACACTTGTTATTAATTCTCCTGTTTGGGGAGACAATGAAGATGTGGAATCGTGATTTTTACATCCCCTCCAATCATTCTTTGGAATGCTCTGTTTCATTTCTGGTTCAAATGATGAGACGTTGTCCTAGTTTTTAATTTCAGTACACAGATGACATGTTAGGAGAGAGGCCTCAAACTGTTGTTTTTTGATCCTGCTCTGTTACCAATATCTGCAAGCAGAGAGTTACATATGTAACATTTTCAAAACTGAGGAGTACCCTGCTGCTTAATGACCAGACTTCAGTTTGCACATCCCTGAAAAAAGAAGCAGGGAAGTACTACTTCTGCTTACAAACATGGCATAAAAACATCCCAGCCAGGAACTGTTTCAATTTTCATAGTGTTAATGCTTACAAATGCTTTTTTCCCCCCACCATGTCTGTTCTGCCTGATTTTAAATATTTGACTCAAATGAGCAAATTCTCGTATTCTTAGATTCAGTTTGTGCTGAAGTTTTAATTGCCCTGTCAAAACATGATACTTCTATGCTGGTTGATTTTATACTCTATTTATGAATACTCTGAATTACTAAATATGAAAATATCCTTAAATTTCCTTGTGAGTGATGATTAGAAAATTTTGCAAATTTTGATGTACTCTGACAAGTACAATAGTCATATTTTTATAGCCATAGCTGTTACGACAGTTTCCTTCTGCCCAACGACATTTCTTAAATGTTTATGGAAAGATGATAAGGGGTTTTTAAAACACATAGTTGAATATGCAATTTTATATTCTATGCAATTATTCAGAAACTTGTCTGGTGAGAAAAGTTGCATGAAACCATCTAGACAAAATGATTAAAAAGTCGGGTTGGCTGGCGTTAAAAAAAAACCAAAGCATTTCCCTAGTAGAAAGACTATGGAATTCCAGGGCACAGACCCTTATTTGGTTCTGGAATCTTGACCATGAAAGCAATTACACAGAGGTGTGTATAGCTTCCTAGGGTATTAAGCCCAACGAATGAATTATTCATTCCAAATTCTGTACTTTCCCCTTCCAGAATTTCATTTTACTCTCTTTTACAGTGTTTGTTTTATGAAAGTTCCCATTTGTTCATTCATTGCCACCATTTTTCCTTGAATTCCTTGTAAGTCCCACCTGCTGAAGCCAGCATCTTGGTCTGGAGTCTCGTTCTTCATACTGTTTTTTCCCTGATTGTATATTCCTGCTTCTTTACATGTGTGATCATTTTATTTTTGTACTGGGGATTGTAGATGGTGCTTCTTAAGAACTCTGCGCTGTAGAGACTGTAGCTGCCTCTGAAGAGCGTTGATTTCTGACAGAGCCGACAGCGGACTCTCTGGCTGGCCGCTGTGCGCTTGCGGAGGGAAGGCTCTGCTCCTGCAGCTCGTCCTCTAACACGGCTCCGTTCGCACTGAGACAAAGTCTTTACTCCCGAGGTATAGCCCTTCTGGATTTCCAGGGAATTCCTGAGGTGTTCCCAAGACATTCTGACTTGGCAGGACTCAGATTCCAAACTCGGTCTCCCCTGTGGTAGGCAAGAGCTGAATCTCTGCTTAGTTCTTTCAACCTTTCGGTACTTCTCCGTTGCTCTCCTCACACTCCCCTCATGAGTGCACAGTGCCGGCCAAAACCTTGTTTTTACGTTAACTCAGATTTTGGAGCTCCTCTCCTGCGTGTTTCCCTTCTATTTAAGACCTCCTCCTTTCATTTCCAGCTATTACGAATACTAAACTCTATCCTCTAAACATCTCAAATCTACTGCCATTTCTGGTTGGATTTTTGATGCTGCAGCTTAAGGACTGGAAAGTGCCTTCATGGAAAAAATTCTATAAACATGGTGCTATCATAATGTGGTTTCCTTCTTTCAAGGGTTGAATCCCTTCCAGTTTCTGCCTGCTTTTGGTCTCTTTCCAATACCTTCAAATAGTTGCTTTTCTTCTTTTTATTTTATTTTTTTTAAGTGTTTTAAATGCTACCTATAGAATGGTTACTCCCTAGTAAGCATTCACACCATTTCTGGACTTCTCGAGTGAGGAATGAACAAACGTTGATGTAGTTTAATCCCCTCTTCTTGGGTCTCTGTTCTACGGAGCCAAGCCTCATCCCAACAGACACGGCTGGAATCAGAACACCCTCCCTCGGGGATGGAAATCCCCCTCCTGATGATGCTGAGTGGGAGGCAGTGTGGCTTCAGACGCCAGTTGCTGGACTGCAAAAGGCCACCAGCAGACAGGGAAGAAGAGGCAGTTTTGCCAGCTTTGGCAGTAGAATGTTCTCATAAAATTCTCTCATAAGTTTGAAACAGGAAAAAACCCTATGGGACACAAGAAAATGCTCCCTTTTTTCACATATTCAGTGATCATAGATAACAAATTTAAAAGATTTTCAGAGCATAAAAGATGCTGTCTCAGAGTCATGTAATCTATTCTGACTGTCCGTGCCACCAAATTTTTGTGTAGAAAAACATGCTCACTGTTCCTACAAGTCATGCAGAATGCAAGAAGATATTTTGGTCACATTTCCTTTTTTTCTTTTAGACTGGATTGATTTTTGTTCTCCCTTTTCCTAAGTAAGTTAGTTAGCAGAATGACTACACGGAGTGATTTGCTCTCAACTGCCTGTTCAGCTCCACAGAAATGTACTCAGACAGAGAATGTCCATACCTGGGGTTCCCAGCTAATACCAGAAGCAGAAGCTTGGACACACACACACAAAAATGATCAAAACACACTGGCTAGTGCTACACCCCCAGCCCAAGGACGGAATGCCCTCAGAGCTTTTACCCAGTATTTACTGTTCACTCCTGACCAGACATCCGTCCGAAGTCAAGGGAACGCGAGACAGATGCAGTGAACTGGGCAGTGTTTTTGTGGTTGAAAACTAAGTCGGAAGAGAGAAAAAGTGACATCACAGAGTTGTTTACGCCTACTGATTTGCTTTCCTAAATCACCGCTAAGTGAGAAGGTAATTTGGGTGGCTCACATGCCATCAAACGTGCGTTCTCAGTAGATGGATCCCTGCCATGAGTTTGGGAAGCTCTCTTTATCCAGCTGGAATCTCTTCATGGCAGAATAATGCTATTTTTTCCTTATTGTTGTTATCACCTGTGTCTCAAGACGTTGAGAGCCGTGGGAACGTATATTGTATTAGACAGTATTGTCCTTAGCTTAATTTTTCACGTACCTTAATGCTCTCTGGTCCCGCTCGCCTTCTGCACTATTGCCACTTCGTACTAAGGGAAGTCTCTGGGAGAGTTCTGTGCCGGGTACTGTTTGTTGACCTCTTCCCACCTTCCCGTGACAGCGTCACCTTGTAGCCAGAACACGCCTCTCTGTCCCTCTGCACACACACGTGCCATACGCTTCCACACCACACACGCACAAATAACAGTGGGAGGGTTTTTAAACAATTTTTATTTCTGTCGCTAGAATTGGACAGCAAAGTCCTCGGCTTATCACATTGCATAAAATATTTCCAGAACTACGGCAGTGTGCACGTGTCATCATCAACTGCATAAACCCTCTCGCTGCCCACGCTCTCTGCGGCCCGGCGGGTCCTGCGCGCTCCCAGCGCTCCATCCGCTCACCTCTGACGCAGCGGCAGCAGAGCCTGCGGCCACCAGGCAGGACGTGGCTTCAGTCTGTGTGTACGAGCTGATTGCAGTCTCACTCCTTGAAGTGCTGCCGCCCGTCCCTGCCTCACTGATGAGTCTCTGATATCACCCTGCTGCCTTTGGAAAGATTACGCGTGCTGCATGGGGATTCTTCCAGCCGGAGCGCACAGGGACACCAGGTGTACACGCAGCCTTGCTCTCCGTGCTGCTTGAGACAGCGCGCCCCTCCATTCCCACGTCAGGAGCGCTGCAGACCGAGGACCACGCCGGCCCCTGAAATGCAGTTTCAAAGCAAGCGCTCAGTCTTAGAGGATAAACGCCTTGCATATCTGCTGCAGCTCGGTGAGGAGTTGTGGTCCTTACACACTGATGCTAATGACTCGCCACCAATAGGAGATGGTCTTTGAGACATTTATTTCCAAAAGAAAGCATCTATGCAAACTGTTTCCCCCACATTAATTTCTGGTTCGCCTCTTTAAAAAAAATAGAAGTCATCGGTGAGAGAGTTAGCCAGAGTCTGCAGGTGGGTTTTCTCTCTTGTGCAGGGACATTTGCACCTGCTAACTTAAGGTATTAGAAATATGTCGAGTAAGTGACGTAAGAAAATAGCAAAATACCGTCATGTGTTTGAAATGTCTATACAGTTAGAGGAATTTATTTTTAGTTGGTTGGAAATTGCTTGGAAATAGTTGCTGGGACATTTCATTTTTAAAACCTTTTTTTTGACGAAAACCAGTAGTAGTCATCACAACATCTTTGTTCAAACGTTAAAGCCTCGCGTGCCCTTCGACCAGATGCCAACAAGCTGCGTAGATTACAACACAGGCCACACAGTTGCTTTGGACGTTGACTTTCAGATGTGTCTTTAGCGCATTATTTCTCAAACTGGGGCGAAATGTAGCTGGAATTTTCCAGGTAAATGAATCTGTACCAAAATCTACTACAATATATTTTTAAGGCCCCAAAGTTGTTCTACCTCTGTTAGGCTTCTTGTTAAGTTCTTCTTGAAAACAGAAAGTGAAAAACAAGCAAAGAGCAGCCAGTACATGCTGGCGTCCTTCTGTTCAAAGTTAGTGATTAGTGATCACTTCCTTTTATTTTCCTTAAGACCACACAGCAAGTTGATGACAGAGCAAGGCGTGAGCCTAGAAATATCAGTATTCTTTGGGATTTTACAGCTTTTTTTCATCTTCAAAGCGCTTTACAAAATTTTCTAATTAGGCTTGCACGTCCTGGCTCCTAGTCAAGCTCTGTAATCATAAGACAGCTCTTCCTTCCTTAGCTCTGAGCAACACGCCGTTCTTAATCGTCACTGAATTAAAGGAAAAAAAAAAGTGTTTGCAATAATGTCAACTTAATTAATGACAAATCTGGACATTACTTTAAACACAGATCCAATTGTCCGGGCCCCAGTCTATACCAGCAAAGCCTGGCCATTATTTATTCAAAGCCAAGATAACTTTTAATTGTAAAATTATCTGTAATTAAATGCAGCGGTTACAGTCGTATTTCTCACCAACCTAAAATATTGCTTGAAAGGATTTCATTTTATTTCCTTGAAAAAAATTTTAGTCCTACATATCCTTACCTATTAAAAAAAAATCTTTTTTTAGGTGGCCACGCTTTTAAATAAACTTTTAGGTAGGGGTGTGAGATAGGTTAGTCTTTCAAATGAGCACTGAACATGAAAATGAGGAAATCTGGATTGTATTTATTTGCTTTTCTGTCACTAACTGGTTGTCTGACCGTGGACAAGTCACTTATTGTTTCTGTATCTCAATTTCCTCCTTTGTAAATTAAAAGTTTTTGGGGTTTTTTTTTTCCTGCTCTGTGACCCTAAGAGGAATTAATTGTGTGCATCTCAGCACGTCCTGCGTGCATGGGTGCCTGACTGTCTGAAGTCCCTCTGGTACCTTCTGTCATCCTCAAGTGTACGTGGAGGTTGAGTATCAGAAGCAAGACCTGGTCACCAGGCGTTTCGTCTCTCAGCCATGACACGGCCAAGTAAGCAGCAGTCGGTCAGGCCCAGCATAGAAGCATCTGGACGCAAGTCTTGACACGAGCATCTCTTTGGTCTGGACCAGTGCTGTGTGGAGAGAGACTGCTGTGGACCCTCAACGATGCACCCTTGGAGGACTCTTCCTTCTGGTCATCCCTCCCTTGACTCCGCCTCTAACAGAGACCTTCCCTGAATCAGAGTTTCTTTCTCCTGTTCGGCCTGTTCGGGAGAAGTATGAGCATAAATTGCCCTCGGAAGCTTTATCAAGCACTCGCACCTTCGAGGGAAGGCGCTGCCGCGTCCTCTCCTGAGAGCGCTCTGTGTTGAGATGGGGAGGAAGGGGAAAGCTTCGCTCTGGGGGAGGGTGGGCGTGAAGGGGAGGAGTATGGTTTCTGTTGAACCGAAAGAAAGAACGAGAATGTGGACGAGGAGCATTAAGAATGCAGAACACAGACTTCGCATGTCATCCTTGAGGAAGGGGAAACCCTGTCTGCCCCCGGGGGCCTAGCAGATCCGTGTCAGAGGCACCACCAGGCAGGACGCCGCTCACTGCCCGCCTGTCTTCTCTGCCCCTTAGATAATAAAATGCACCTGTTTCTATGTGAAGGTTTATTTCATTAGAACATTTTGCATTTTTCTAATTTTTTTTTTTTTGGTCTTGATTCTTAAATGGTCAGTCCAGTCTAGTAAAGATGATACAGGGGGCACCCTGATCATTTACTTACCAGACATCCAATCAGCATTTGCTGACAGTTGACTGCTGCTGTGTTAAACATCCCGCCTTCACTATCACATTTAACCCCAACAGCAACTCGGTGAGGCAGGTAAGATTATTTTTCAGGTTTTGATAGATGAGGAAAGGGTGTGTAGCAAGTTTAAGGACCTTGCCCAAGGTCACAGCTCATGACCCGCAGAGACAACATGCAAACTTGCTTCAGTGACACCCAGGTCTGAGCTCTCAGAGGAAACATTTTGTTGTCGCTAAGAGAACCTGCAATTCCTGAGGCCACATCAACGTAAATATTTTTCAGCAGCAGCACTGGACTATTTCCTCAAGTATTTTCTCATATTTTTAATTCAGCTCAACACTTTTTTTGGCCACCTGCTGTCTGTAAGGCCCTGTGCTAAGCGAATGTGAGCAGGAGCTAGTCGCTCAGAGGAGTGAAATTCGGTGGACTTTCCCAGGTGCCTTCTTAGCTTGTGACTAGATGCTGAAGGGGGAAGGGTATTACGGCGAGTTCTCCTTCTTAGAATCTGCGATCTTCACTGTGGGGGGAAATCACCTAAACCAACATCGCTCTTTAGCTCGGCATGCATGGAGCCCACGGATGTCTCGGCGAGATGCTACTTGACATTATTACAGGAGGAAGAGCGGAAAGGAGTTTGCGGCCAGATCTAAATGCAATAGTCAAATATTTCAAAGAGCAGCTCCCTCAACTGCATCACAAAATACTGATAATGTGTAGTTGTTTTTTGGAAGACTTGCTCTATCAGTATCTTTTTTCCTCTGGGCACTGGGAAAATTTCAACTACATTTAGTTTTCAGTTGTAACAAGGATCTCACCCTTATGATCCTGTATAAGTTTTTTTCCCTTTTTTTTTTCAAAATAATTTCCAAACTACATTTTTAATTTATCAAAATCTGTCTTCCCCTCCATAACCTTTCCTGTTGAGCAACGTCAACAAGCTCATTTTCAGTTGTGCGCAATTTCTAAATAGCAAAGCAGAACATCCCCAGTAGACAATATTTACTTGCTTTTCATCTTTTAAAATTTCCTCCCCCTTTTTTTTAAAAAAACCCACATGCACACACATCTAATCTGCAATGACGTGGTACATCTCTCTTTATCTTGTTTACAGTCTTAGTTCAGATGAAGACCCCTCCACCTGAATCACTCCTGAATCAGTCGACACTGCCTGACTGAATAATACCCCTCCAGAATTTTCAAGATAAAATTCTGAGTCTTTGACTTCATTGAGAAAACCCTGCAAGATCTGGTCTTCTCACCTCAAAATCTCTCTTTTCCTCCTAACACTGCGTCTTTAATGGGCTGATTCACAGTTTTTCATATGTTGTACCATATACCAAAGTATTTAGGAGAGTGTGTGGTTCTTAGGAAGAGCTCTCTAAGTGTAATTCTTGTTGCTGTTATATATAGAAATTGTTTTTAAATTATTACTTAACATGTATCCACAATCCTTCATCTCTTCAATTGAAACATAGTGACTTTCTTCTGTAACAGTCTATAAACAGTCACCAGAAATTCCTTCTGGATCAGAGTGGAAGATTCATTCACTATACAAATGTTTAAATGCACATAACACTCTTAAGAGAGATAGGTGAACACTTGATAAAGACCAAAGATGAGATCATTTTCTTGGTTTGTGTGTGTGTGTGTGTGTGTGTGTGTGTGTGTGTGTGTGTGTATGTGTGCTAGCTTTCTTTCAGATTTGAGGTTGAGAAAGAAGGGTACAGAAAGTTGAAAACAAGACAGGAGAAGGGGTCCCAGCAAGGTTAGTTTGATCTCTAATAACAACTCATTTTGAAGCAAATACACACGTTACATTTAACAAGTGTGCTTAGTGACATCCCAGTCAATTTATCCACTAGAAAGCCCCTTACCTTCTACAGGGCCTCACGTGGTAGGAATGCAAGCTTATTACCGAACTAGAAAATAATCTTTCAGTGCATCCGTCCAGTATGTGTTACCACCGAAGTGCTCAAAACAATAACAACAACAAAAGCAGAAAGGAATTAAGAAATATTCTCAGTTGTATGACAGATTGCGTATGTAGTCATGTCAAACTGCAATCACTACTGAACCATACTTTAACTCACAGGACACAGATGCCATTGCTTAAATGCCCTGTAATAAATCATCTCTGTGAAGTTAAACTAGGTTTGCAGCTCAAGCAAAATTTTTAAGTTTGTTAGATGCCGGTAATGGTACCCATGTCAAAGACTGCATGGCTCTGGTGACAGGGACTCAGTGTTAAGACAGATAAAAATAAATCAACGTAAATTAACTGCTTATTTTTTAGGTGACAATAATTTCAAAATGGAGCTTCATAGAAACAGAGCTCTGTGAACAGGAACGTGTGTCTGCAGGTGCTTGATCCAGGACCCCACATCCTGGCTCTCCTTTCCTTTAATTGAGAGATTATTTCCCTGTGGTACATGGATCTTTAGACATTCATAAAACAACCTTTGGAGGTCAGACCAGGAAGCCCTAAAATAGAGAAGAGAACTTGGTATGCATGTGCTTTCGAATTTTTTTTTCCTTTTTTAGGAGGAGGACCTATAATTTGAATCCATTGCACAAACCCTATTATAATTCGCTAATAAACATTGAGAGAATAACAACTATAATTTGAGTAATTTATTTAATAAGGTTAGCAGTGAGTCAGTTATAACTTGGACCATTATTCACTTATGTCAAAGGGCAAAATGACAGGCAGCATTTAGGCAAACTGCTGCCAGAGGCTGGCGCCGCTCCCCCGGGAGCCCAGCTCCCCAGCTCCCTGAGCTCAGCGGCCTCGGGGTGCGGCCAAGCTCACAGCTGACGATGCAGTGTGACCACACGTTTAATAACTGTGACAACAGATACAAGACAGTCCAAAACTAAGGTTCTATCTACCTTCTCTCCCAACAGTTTGAGGGTGGGACAGGTGTCAGAAAAAGTATCCGCAGGGGAGGAATATTGGTGAGAAAAAGCAGTGGAGAGCCGTTTCGGAGATAGTTTACATGTTATAAATGATTGGTGAGAGCTGATTAACAGAAATACTAAAAATAAATCTGTTTTTATACCACAACAATTCTTCCTTCACAGTAAGGAAAAGAAATGAGATGAGCCATGTGAGAGCCCCCAGGGAAGAAAAAGTTAATGATTCAGAGAGAGCAATCCGCTTTCCCTTGCCCTCTAAAAAGTAAATTTTGTGAATTCTATACTGTCTGACTCAAGATGGATTGATTGCCCATCCTGTGGTTTCCGTTTTCTTTTTGAGGTGAGGAGTGGAGAGAGGGGAAAAAACATTTACATTGAGGCTCTTCCTTCAAATTGTCAGTTGATAAGCATAATTTCTCCGTATTTTTGCTTCACTGATCGGAAAAGCTAGTAGTTAATGGCCTTTTATTACAAACTTCCTTTAGTCCGCAGCCCAGCAATTAGGCCTGGGCATGCTCTGTGACCCCTCGCTGCCTCGCCACCGGCTTTGATCAGAATTTTGCTCAGTGACACACATCTAATAACCAGGAGTGGCATGAACTGAACCATCAAGACCCTGATTTATTCCTCAACCCACATCCTTGGCCAAATAGCGGTGTAATTAGCTATTATGCCAACTGCCAATATAATCTGACCTTGTGTTCAGGTTGGGGCAGAAAAACAAAACCAGACAAGAAACGAGGAAGGCTTGCCTCCATACAAACAAAGCCATGAAGACAGCCCAGCAGGAGTTTCAGCCTCTGAGACCAGCCGGCACAGAAGCTTGGAAGCAAACAAATTTTGCAATCTGCTTTGTTGCTTTGCTTTGCTTAACTTTTTAATTTTATTTTATTTTATTTAGTGCAATAGCACTAAGAAGAGAAAAGATGTGTTTGGAATGATGACCTTAAATGGCCAGCAAGATTCTTCTCCAGTAACATTCCTTGCTGTAGAATCCAAAATTACGAACATTTGATTGAGAATAGCTCTTAACGTAGAAAAGAGTTGAAAAATGATCACTAACACTTTCTTTTAAATTGAAGTACAGTCTTTTAATCTTCACTAATGGATACAGAAAAACGAAATGGCTCTGACTTCCAGTGCCTGCCCCAGCTATGCAACCCCAAGGGCAACATAAAACAGGCCAACTGAAAGTCCCATAACCCAGAGTTCTACCTCAGTGGTCTCAGACTGTAATACTGTAATGCTTCACAAATCACCTGGGGATCTTGTTAAAATGCAGGTTCTAATTCGGGAGATCTAAGGTGGGACCAGAGTTCCAGCCTTTCTAACAGGCTCCCAGGTGAGGCCAGTGATGCTGGCCCTGAACCACACTTTGACTAGATGCTCAGAGAGTAAACATCTGGGGCCTGGTCAGTCCTCAGCATGGTCTCCGTTTGTCACTTCATTTTGCATTTAAAGATATTCTGGAATTTCCTGTTGCCTCCATAAAGCATTTGAAATGAGCTCCAGGGAAGATGCTTCAGTGCTCTTCCTTAGAGACTTTTAAGAATAAGACTTCATGAGATCATTTATAAAGATTTGTTTTTCACAAACAACCCAATCCAAAAATGGGCAGAAGACCTAAACAAGCAATTCTCCAAGGAAGAAATACAAATGATCAATAGGCACATGAAAAAATGTTCAGTATCACTAATTATCAGAGAAATGCAAATCAAAACTACTATGAGGTATCACCTAACACCAGTCAGAATGGCCATCGTGCAAAACTCCACAAATGACAAATGCTGGAGAGGCTGTGGAGAAAAGGGAACCCTCCTACACTGCTGGTGGGAATGAAGTTTGGTGCAGCCACTGTGGAAAACAGTATGGAGATTCCTCAAAAGACTAGGAGCAGACTTACCATATGACCCAGGAATCCTGCTCCTGGGCATATATCCAGAAGGAAGCCTACTTCAAAAAGACACCTGCACCCCAATGTTCATAGCAGCACTATTTACAATAGCCAAGACATGGAAACAGCCTAAATGTCCATCAACAGATGACTGGATAAAGAAGAAGTGGTATATTGATACAATGGAATACTACTCAGCCATAAAAACCGACAACGTAACACCATTTGCAGCAACATGGATGCTCCTGGAGGATGTCATTCTAAGCGAAGTAAGCCAGAAAGAGAAAAATACCGTATGAGATCACTCACATGTGGAATCTAAAAAAAAAAGAAAAAAAAAAAGAACATAAATACAAATCAGAAACAGACTCATAGACATAGAATACAAACTTGTGGTTACCAAGGGTGGGGGGTTGGAAAGGACAGACTGGGATTTCAAAATCTGTAGATACTGACAGACATACGCAGACTAGATAAACAAGATTATACTGTGTAGCACAGGGAAATATACACAAGATCTAGTGGTAGCCCATAGAGAAAAAGAATGCAACAATGAATATATGTATGTTCGTGTATGACTGAAAAATTGTGCTCTACACTGGAATTTGACACAACATTGTAAAATGACTATAACTCAATAAAAATGTAAAAAAAAATAAAGATTTGTTTTTCTTATTATTGTGGAAAGTTTGGAATATATTAGAGGGGTCATCAGGAAAACAAAAGTCACCCCTAATCCCATCTTTCGGAGGACTCCTAACATACTGATGTCTATATCTCATTAGAATCGAAGGCACTTGCATTTTTTGCTGAATCGATATATATTCTATAACAGGATAGAATGAGATTGAGGAGTCCTAGAATTTTGTAGCATCTCGTTTATGTGAAACGTTCAAAAGAATTGTGAATAGGGACAATTTGTATAAGAAGTTTTGACTTATAAAAAATATGATCCTTTTTATGTGTGTGGTGTTTGTGTGCATTAGAGAGCTGGAGAGAGAGAAAGAGACCTTTATTTCTTCAAGGAAATACAAACTGTGTTAACCATGACTGCCTCTGGGTGGTGGGACTGAGGAGTCTGGAAGGCAAGGAACATAATTTTTATTTTGCATCTTGCTATTTTAAAAAAGTTATCTTGAGCATACATTGCTTTTCTAAGAATAAAACTCTTTGAAACTTAAGACATAGATAAATATAACACTTCGAAAAATATTGTTCTGCCACCCTTTGCAGGTATTAGAGAGAAGTTTAGACATCCTTAAAAGTGCAAGTTAACCATTTTAATGGTGAGAATTTTGCAAACCGTGCCTGGCCAGAGAAAGAGAGGTTGAGACATTGGTCTAGGTTTTAGGTACTGTCAAGGTGACCATTCTAGTTAACAGAGACAAATACATCTTGTTCACAGGGCTAGGATTTTTGTTGGTCATTTATTTTGTTTCCATGTAAGCCACACACAGTCACAAAAAAAGTCCAAATTCTTTTCTATGGGAGAAAAAAGTATTAATCATGGAAGGAGGTAATTGACTATTTTAAGGCTGGAGAATTAATAGGTACCCCCTTCATATATTTCACCCCTTGTGTAATCTCACAGCGAAGAATCAGCAGAGGAGTTACATTTGTTGAACTTACCTTGGCAGCAAAGAGCAGTTTTTCTGGCAGTGATCATGTACTTAGCTGATAAAGGAAAAAATATGTTTGGGAGACCACATGTGAGCATTAGAAGCCATTATTTCCCTTGAAATCTTCTTGGCTACAAAGAAACTGCTAGTTGCCATCCAAACTACAGCCCAAGGGACGCCTTGTCTGTAAGACATTTTAGATCTGCAGATAGGTACAGAGAGAGATGTAGATACAGATAAAGGTATCTGGCAATATTTGATGCTAAGTAAATAGAATATTCAACAGACAATTGATGGATTTTTTTTCCCCCACACCAGATGGCTTTGCATCATGACACAACCATAATTTCTTTCAGGATGCAAACAGTTTTGTATCTGCAAGGGCATAACTCTAGATAAAGTGTTGGGTCTCGGCAGAAATTTAAAGTTAATCCCATGTATCCACACACTCCATTCTAAGAGAATGTATTGTTTTCCCAGCTTTAAGAGGTATCAGGTCTCTCGGTGACACCATCCCAAACCATTTTAGTCAGAAACAGGTGAAGCAGAGAATGTTATAAAACAACCATCCTGGATGGATTTCATGAGCCCTGGACAGCCATGACACAATCCAAAACTATTTTACAAAACATTTACATTTCTCAAGAATTAGTTTCATGAGTTCAGAAGGTTTCTACTGGGAAACTTACTGAGGTTCGGTCATGAACTTTGAATAATGTCAAGAGCTTGACCTCTGAATGTGGCGACCAGGTTGACATTCTCCCAGTGCTCTCATTTGCTTAGTCACCGAGCAACTGAAAATGAACAAATAAAGGGAAAATGCAATGACAGCTTAGCTCAAGGCGATCGCCCACGTGAACTAAAACAAGATCAAGCGCAAAATGATTGCATCCTTTGGTGAGCCTGGACTCGAGCAGGCTGCAGTCCCTTCTTCCCTTTTGAAGTCTATGTCACGTGTTTAGCTAAACCTGGTCTCTTCTCTGGTCTCAAGAATGGATGTCCCCAAGTGCAGTGAAACACTTTCTCTCTTTGGATCACAAGTCTCCTCTGAAATAGGGAATCTCTGTGACCAAGAAAAGACTCAGCTCACAGCTTAGGTGTCCTCCAAGGGAGAGTGTCCTTATACAGCTGCTTCTGCTGAGCCGTGGGTGAGGTGGATGCTGGGGAGAGGAAGGGGACACCAGAAGTAAAATGCCACGAGAAAGGACAGGACTGAGGACCGAGCAGGAAGCAGAATTCTAAGAGGACCTTCAAGATTTCTGCCGCGGACACATAAACCCTGTATAACCTCCTCCCCTGAATGTGGGCAAAAACTTTTGGAAAGAACAATAATTTGAGAGAATTTTACATTTAAAATACCCTGAATGTTACAGGTGGGTGGGTGAGTGCAGAATAGCTCAGGGGTAGAGCGCATGCTTAGCATGCACGAAGTCCTTGGTTCAATCCCCAGTACCCCCACGTAAGAAAAATCTTGTATTTTATTTTAGGATAAAAGCAGACATTTAGGCCATAAATAATAAGTGTGGGGAGTATATCTGATGATAAGAAAGTCCACTGTTCTGCCCTAGTCGTGATAATTATCCCATCATTGAGGTGATGCCGTCCGCAAAGAGCACACTGGTGACGTGTCTGAGAAAGTTCCTGGATGTGCCACCTCCCCCAACAGGGTCTCAACCGCCGAGAAACAGATCAGAAGCTTCCCAAGACGTTTGAAAACAGGCTGAAATCCAGCTAGGCTTCAGTTCCCGGGAGGATCTTTGGGGGAAGGGGGTGTGGAGGAGAAAACGTCTCGTGGAGACCCTCCCCATCCCAGGAGCATCACAAAGGTGGTTCTACAGTAGATGGCAGCGTGGAGTCTGTGAGGCTACGAAAGGCCAGACAGAAGTCCTGAGGTCTCCTGGAGCTCCAGGAGGGTGCTGGAGAGCTTCTAGCATTTCTCAGGCACAGAGCCACAGGAGATGATTGCATTCGGAAGACTCACTGACCCCTTGTCACCAGGGGATCTCCAAATCCTCTTCCGCATGTAACAGCCATGACTCCGTGACGGGGACCCTCAGCAAGGTTGAGGAGTGGACCCAGAAGCTGAAGTTAAGTGACTGGGGCAAGGATGAGCCCCTCCTCTGCAATTACATGGTGTGTTTCACCCTCCTCCTGCTCTTAGCTGTTCATTCCCTGCCCTGAGCACAAGCTGGAAATTTGAGACTGTATGGATTTCTTCCTCAGTGTGCCCTGTGCTTTAATTTCCTTCTGCGCTGTCATCCAGTCTATGACAACTCTCCTTAGCTGGCATCTTGGGGCTTTTGCCTCTTTCTTTCCACACCTAGATTCTTCTAGGAAATCTCCCAATTCCCCATCGCTTTGGCAGTGCAGAGAGCCACAGAGAGATGACCTGCAGGCACGCGGTGCCTTCCTGTTTGGATACCAATAACTACACTGCAGTATTTTGTCAGTGGTGGTGGGGTGGGATTCGCACTCGGTGGCAGGGTGTTCAGACTGCAGATCAACTCAAAATTGTTAAAACAGTGGCCCAAATCCCAAAAGAGACAATTGGCCTTTTGTGAAGCAATTTGCAAGTATTGAGTTCCATCCTTAAAACTGCCGATGGCCTGTTATTATGTGATTAGTAGAGTCAACAATGGCTGTATTTTCACCTCATTCACATTCTTTTACAACATCCCAAATCAGGCTTTGCCTGTGGTTCTGAAATATAACAGTTTCTCAAGATCTACCAGTTAGTCACCGGCCCAATGTGGCAGGACCCAAGTGCTCCGTGACAGAACATCACTGCAAATAGCACAGATGACACCCACCGGCACCCTAGATATGGTTTATACAATGTATATTGATATTATGAGTGATAAATACGAGCTATATTTTACAGTAAAGGCCGATGATAAAAATCTGCAAAGTTAGACGTTTCCCTGGCTATTATGTTCCTTTCAAATGCAGAATGGAGTGCCTTGCTGTTCTGGACTACGCTCAGGCAGTTACGGTTTAGAAGCTTCAGTTTGAATGAGTGAGGGAGTGAATGAATGAACTTAAATGTAAACCAGTGAGCTTTGCTCTGGCTGTCAGTAGACTTCAATATGACTTTGGCCAGCTCCCATCCCTGACCGCCTCGTGTCGAACCCTGATAGCAAATACACCAAGAAAGCTAAGATAGAAGTTCCCAGATGACTCTTCAGTAGGTCAGATGCATGCTAGGTCCATCTCTGCCTTATTCTGCATTTTATACCCATGACCCCTTTCAGCCTGGTAGAATTACTACATTGTATCATCAGAGTGCTAGCAAAACAAAGTAGGTGTGTGGTTAGAATCTTAGCAGAAGCAAGTAGGTATCATCAAACTTAATTCCAAAGCAGAAATTGAGTGGCAATTTCTGACAGGAAGCAGCAGCCTGGCACCTGTTACTGGTCCCTTCCCAGCCAGCTCTTGCAAAGCTGCTCGTTTCCCAGTGCACCGTGAGTGAGAGCTCAAGTCCCATTCGTTCCCTTCAAACTTGAGGTTGCTTCTTCCTGGTTCTCGCTTCGATAGTTGTTGCTACGTGTCTACAGAGAAAGTCAGGCTCACGCGATGGTTTTGATTCTTGTTTTATATGTATGTATTAATGCACTTGTTCTAGGAAGTCCTTTTGAGTGCCTTTCTGTATGACAGACACATGCTCAGTGCTGAGAAAAACAATCAACAGAGACGCAGAGTCCTCTGTAGAGGCGCACAGGGTCGAGTAAACTGCCAATCTCGAGGGTTCTTAAAGGAAACTAGCCTTTAAAAATGAAATTCCTATTTCAGACCCAAAGGATGAATGACAACATCATCATTCCAAAAGAAGATCTAAAAGTTTTAAGTAGAATCTGGAAATAAAAAGGACTCCATTCTCCAGTGCCTCTGTTTGATGCTGACAGTGGAAATATCACTTGCAAATTTGGTTTTACCTCTCAAAATTAATTAAATTACACATATAGCAAAAAACTCAGGAGCAGTGAGATCCTCAGATAATGTGTAAGAACTGAGTGTGTTTTATTTTTTTCCTTCTGAATGTACCATGTCGCATTAGGACATAAAATGAGTAGTGTCTTTCAAGGTGGCTGATAAAAAAAAAATAACAGCCCTTTTACCTATCTTTTCATCTTTCCACCAACAGGAAGCATTTCTCAATCTATGACTCGGGAACAAATTTCACAAGAACTTTTGGTACAGAATACTTTTGAATGATTTATGTTTGTCTGCAAGATCTTTTAGGAAATTGTTATTGTGTTTCTTCCCTGTGCTGTTATTGTTTTAATCTCTCCTTGTCTCTCTTCATCGCGTTCTCTATTTTCCCCTTTGTCCCCAGTCAGAAATAATTATTGATCCTTTCTATAGCTCTTCAACAGAATCCCCAGATCTTGTCATGAAGGGTGACATGTGGAAAATGTGCTTGGGTCTAATCTTCAAGAGGCATGTGACATTTCCTCCAACATTGGACTGGCTAGACCTTAGTCACATGACCACACCAGAAGCAAGCGAGGCTGGGAAGCATCCCCTCTGGCCTGCAGGACACTTCCATTTCCCACGGAAAGAAGATAGGCTGATTTCAGCAGGCAAATGTAGTCCCCTCCACTGCTGCCTTTGTAGGGTATCCTATGATATGTAAGGTATCTTCCTCTGAGGAGCAGCTAAAAAGATGGAAACAAGCAGAAAACATCTTGTAAATGATACATAATAAAATAGATTTCACATGACAAATCTATTTCATTAACCTACTGAAAATTATAACCCTATATGGAATTAGGATGAGATATAGACCCCAAAACAAAGTTTATTAACATAATCCTTTTTCATGTGTTCCCTTACACCTGGGTTATGAAAAACCCTGACTGTCTCTTCCAAACCAATAGCCATGTGATTTAAAATTTTGAGGGAAAAAAATGTGAACTTCTAAAGTCAACTTTTTTCTACTCTTCAATGCAGATTTTTACCTTCCGCAGGGAACATTACATCACTGAATTCAATAATGCTGGGAAAGGAACCCACTTCTTTTTTTTTGCTGTAGCTTCCTCTTTCAGGCCACCTTCGTCAAGTATACAAAGTGTTCTGCGCACAGGGACAGGATGCTGCCACGTTCATGGCGCTGTACATCAATTTTGTTTTCCAGATAAGCACTATATGAACTTAACGGAAAAGGAGCAGTTTTTTCAATGACAATGCATGACAGAAGCCGAAAGGTTTTAAAGCAAACCTACAGATGTGCCATCTAATAGTCCATCAACCCGCCCTTGTCACACTGATAAACCTTTTATCTCTCTTCCCCAGATTTTAATCAGCAGCTTGGTTTGCATGTTTCTTGTGTCACTGCAGCAACCAATCTAATGGGGATTCTTTATGCCCTAAGAAATCAACTCCTTTGGGCCTCAGTGAAACATTTCACTGTCTTGTTTTATCTCCCTTTCTATTCACATTAACATAATAGCTTTTAATTGGATTGCCTTTGTGATTAGAGTCAGCAAAGGTGGCGTTCTCTCGGAGGAGACTGACTGCAAGGCAAACCGCTGAGACCCCATCTGGGAACATGTTTTTCAGCTCTTGCCACAGGGAAAGGTGGCCCCAGGAAGCAGAGCCTTGGGAGTCACCCAGCAACTCATTTCTGCTCACCAGGGAAGTCCACCACGTGTATCATGAGGGCTTACACAGCCGTGTACCTGAAATGTTCTGTTAGCACTCCAATGCACGTCCTCAAAAATAGAATATTTGCAAAAGGACATGAAAAAATGGGTGAATTCTTATATAATTTTAGAGGTGGAGATTACTCAGATGTATAATACAACTATAGATCAGAAAAGAGCACAGAGAAAATAACAACAAACTGAAGAAATATACATGTCATTTATATTGCCACCCAAGGGTTATTATTCTTAATATATAAATTCTTACAAATCAGTACAAAAGACACAAATGGTACATGTGGCTAAATGATAGAAAAGGAAATTTGCTCCGATGTACAAATTCCAATAAGCACATAATAAAAAGGTATGACTGCTTCAAGACTGACTGCAAGATGTTTAAATGAAGATATCTGTTACCTTTCAAATAAACAAATAAATAACAAGGAGTTCAGTGTTTCCAGAAAACAAAGTTTGAAGACTTTTGAATGCTCAACATACTTTTAAAAATTGTTTCTAGCAATTAGACAAGGAAATAAAATTAAGAGAATGAAGATTGAAAAGGAAGAAGTAAAAATTATTCACAAATCTGTATATATACATTTATATACATGTATATAATTCTAAGGAATCTACCAACAACTATTAAAGCTAATAAATGAGTTAGAGTTGCAGAATTCAAGGTCAATATGCAAAAATCGCCTGTATTTCTGTTCCCTGGCGAAGAACAATCTGCAAATGACATTACAAAGACAATTCAGTTTATAATAGTGTTACAAAGAATAAAATGCTTAGAAATAAATTTAACACAACAAGGGCAAGATTTGTATTTTGAGGGCTGCAGAGCAGTGCTGAAAGAAATGAAAGGGGACCTCAGTAAGCAGAAAGCATCCTGTGTTCATGGATTTGAAGACATAATATGGTTGAGATGACAGACCTGCTCTGAACTGACCTATCCATTCAATGGAATCCATGTCAAAATTCTAGCTACCTTTTGTGTAGAAATTTACAAGCTGATCCTAAAATCAATATGGAAATTCAAAGACTCCAGGAGGTAAAATAATAATAATAATAATTTTAAACGAACATACTGAGGAACTCACACTTCCTTATTTCAAATATACAAGAGAGCTACAATTATCAAGATGGTTGGTCGTGGCATGAAGATAGACATATAGATCAATGGAGTAGAATTGAAAGTCCAGAAATAAGCTCTTACATTGATGCTTCATTAGTTTTTGACCAGGGAGTGTATTATGGATACATAATACAGTATGACATCCCATTTTAAAAGTATTATTTCTATGTTCTCCCTGAATGCCAGTGCAAAAATTTCTCCTTCTTTCTATGCAAAATAACAACAACAGAAGTCCATCATGGAAATCAAGTCACACAGGTAGACCCCTTCAGCCCACCTACCCCCAACATTTCCTCAGACTCAGAGAGTAACCCGTGTAGACGATCATCAGAAAAGCAAAAACTAGCAATATCTTAATCAGTCCCTATCCCCTTGAAAGATAAGCCAACATGTAACAAAATTTGGAAGTCAAATAGTTTCCAACAGTAATTATAACAATTAAATTCAAATGCATTTTCTGGACCTACTGTGTGTCACGTGCTATGCGATCCACTAGGGCCATGACGAGGACTCAGGCTCCATCTCCCAAAAGCTCACGGTTTAGTCAGGGCCAGAGAATTCACTCACTGAGCATGTGCCAGTTTCAGCCTAGAGCAGGAACCAGGCATGGTGCTTGTTCTAAGGCTATGAATACATTTAGGACGCAGCCATTGCCTTTTAAAAATAGTTGGTCCTCTGTAAGAGTGAATGGATAGATAGATAGATAGATAGATAGATAGATAGATAGATAGATAGATAGATAGATAGATAAGACAGACAGACAGAAAGAAAGAAAATAGCTAGACATACAGACAGAGGTGTAGGTTGTAGGTAGGTGGGTAGATAGAAAGAGATATGTTCAAATAAATATAATAAAATTGCATGGAGCGTGTAAACATCTTTGGAGGGTTTGGTGCAGTTATGAAGGTGGTATGGCCAATCCCATGCAGCAAAGAAAATGTTCAAGGAGTTTGAACTGAATCCCAGAGTCAAAGATAAATCTCCAGCCCAGAAAGGACAAATTCCTTTTGCTCCAGCCTGTGGTCCAGAGAAAACAAACACCATTGGCTTGATGTCACTACAAGTGCAAGTGACATTATTTCTACCCCATAAAAAATAATAGCAGCCATTAGAAATATTTTTTTTTCTCAACTTTATTTGCAGTTGTAAACTAAACAGATACTTACAATAAATGGCCACTTAAAATGTTAATTTTATGAATGTTTACGATAATCAAAGTAAAAAGGATTAACAAGCCTTAAGAGGAGGCTGGTAGAAAAGGGACGGTAAATTAACTCAGTGTCTTACAAACTATGAACAAGTCCTAAGGATTTACTAAATAATAATACTTTGGTTTATTACATTTTACAAAAGAAGTAAAAATGTTGGGAAGTGTATTACTGGAAAAGCCAGAGTCAGACTATTAGGCAGTGCCCCTAACTAAGCCAAAGCCAAAGGGAGGCTATCCTGTGTCTCCTGGGCTGACAGCCCTCTTTCTGCTTTCTCACCTAAGGCTGTGCAGGCTTCCCCTTTGACAGCTGTGGGAGACAATACCACTGATACTTCAAAAGAATGCCATTTCCAGTTTACTTTGCACAGCATCTAGCCTCTCTATGCATTATTCCCAAACTGACACACTCCCCAATAGCCATAGAAGCGGCTGTGTAAAGATTGTTGTAAAGATCTCACCACAAGCCAACAACAACACACGGCTACAGCTTCGGCTGCCCTGTGAGCAACTGCTTCACGTTCAAAATGACGGCAGATTCTGTCATGACAGGATTTTCTTAATGTTCTAAAAAAGACATCTCATTTTCTTAAAACGAAATGCTACAATTGAAGGACCAAGATTATATTTTCTGAGACCCACAACCCAAGGACCTATTTATATTAAGGAAAGGCCACTGTCAAGGAGACAGAAATAATTGCCGGCATCTTTCTGAATGTCCAGCATGCGCTCGGCACTTCCGTGCATCTCAAGTACATTCTATCTAGTCTTTAAAACAGCTCTTCCAGGGAAGCATTACTATCTTTTTTTTAACAGAAAAGGGAGCAGGTTTGGAGCTTGGAGCATCAAGTGACTTATCCAGCGTGCCACAGAGAAGTGACAGAGACGGGATTCAGACCTAGACCCACCAAACTCCAAAGCAGGTTTTCAGGGCATCCCCACTGATTCTGCATCACTGCGAAGACTTGTATTCCGGTCTCAGTCATTTGCTTCTCTTGGACTGAGTATTATCACCTGAAAAATAGGTGAAGGGCGAGGCTTCTACACTGAACCTCTTCTAAGGAGCGTCGAGGGACCTGGAGAATTCTAATCACCGTATAATTGCTAAGTGGTTGCAAACATGGTAGTGCGGTAATTGTCACGGCTTCTTTTAACATTCAGACGCTTCGAATTTTAAACTTTTCATCAACTGAAAGATAGAGGCTGTGTCCAAGCACGCAAGCCTGAATACGACCATCTAATATTAAGTTCTATCCAATTGTATCTGCATGTTCATGAAATGACGCTCACTACAGAGTGTGCGGCACGGTGCCTATTAAGCCTCACTGTTTTAAGTGGGCTCTTGATAAGCAGGTGGACAAATATCAAAAGGTCTCCGATCAATTCAAAATACATGTCTTCCCAAATTTCCGCCCCGCTGGCCTTAGCTCTACCTTCGAGGGCAATTCCCTCCTCCACCTGGCGGGCAGAGCAAAAATTTCAAGACTGGTTTAACTGTCACGTCCCTTTGATGTTTTATTTTTCTATAAAGATTTCTCCTTCAGGAAAAGAGCCTTTCGTCAACCATAACCAGCCTATCTATGGAAAAAAAAGAGGCAAGCTTAAAGTTTTCCCTGCCACCCTGCATTTCTTTCTCTCAGGTAAACGTTGTTCCCTACACAGTGTCCGTTCTGTTTCTAACAAACCTGTGATTGCCTTTTCAATCCTACTTTTTGTAGAAGGATAAAGAAGAAACAGTAGGATGGGGAAAGGATGGGCATTGCTAGACAAATGGAATCACTGCCAGAGCTGCATCTCAAAGCTCCACGTGGGCTTCTCCCCGGGAGGATGTTCAGCAGCGCCTAAGTCTCTCAATCTCTAGGTCTTAGAGGTTTTAATTACTTGAAACAAACAGGGAAAAGCAAGCCTGTGGGAACCACTTTCTAGGGCAGTCTTTCTGTTCTCGCTGTAAAGCAAAATATAAAAATGGAAAAGCCAAGGTTTGACCTCTGCATCTTTATTACCATGTGGACCTTCAATTTAAGAACTTACCTTTAGATACTTTTCTCATTTTCTGCCTGTTGTTTCTATCATTTTTGGTGCCAAAGCTCTCTATAGCCTTTTCTGAGCATCATTTTGCATGTGTGTGATAAAAACACAATGTTGAAGACTTCCAAACTACCATCTGTTCTGTTTTGTCAAACAAACAAACAAACAAACAAACTTCAACCTCTCAGACATCACTGGGGTCAGGGGGGCTGTAGCTCTGTCCCCATAAGGCTGGGTAGCTTTCTGGATCACATTTTGGGCTCCCGTGGTTGGGGTGAGATGTCTGAGAGGGAGCCACGCTTAAGTGAGCTTTTAAAGTGGACCTGGTTCTCAAATGGTAGTCCTCTCTAACAGCAGATGCAAAGAGTGGGAAACAGGATTTTCATGCCTAATAAATCTTTCCCAAATGTTTCATCAAAAGGGATCTCGGTAAACCGGTTTGAGCCATAAATATCACCAGATTACAAAGTGAGTAAATACAGTATTACCAATGGTTGAAAAAAAAAGATGCCAAGAGAAACACCAACATGTTTCCTCCAGTGAAAGACGGGTCTCCAGTCTGCATCCAGTGTTGTTCCCAGGTGGGTTCCTGGATCTCAGGTGAACATTCAGAGATGCTTTGAGAACTTAATTGAAAGCATTATCCTATATTCCCATTTTTCTGACTAGAGATTATTACCGAGGCACTTAAAACGGTCAGAGAGTAGTGTTTGTGGTAAGAGCGCATTTCTCGAGGTGAGAATGTCAACTCCAGGAGCCATCACATCCTCTTATTCCTGTTCATTTGCTCCTGACAGGACAGTAAGTGCTGATTCCACAGCTCACATTTCCAGCTCATTAAGTGGACTGGTAATCTCCAAAATGATGTCTCTGGAATTCCAGACAGGCTCAAGATGAAAACAGAGCCCAAATTTATTGAGCACTTAATACGTACAGAGCTCTTTGTTAAACATTTTACAGAAGTATTCTCATTTCACCCTTAGAATACCCAGGAGAGGGAGGTATCATTAATCCCAGTGACAGATGAAAACCTGAGAGTTCAGTCACTTGAACAGAGTCACAGAGCCATGAAGAATTAGAGCCAGATCACCTGTGTTCTCAATCACTACAGTTTTCTGTCTTCAGTGAGTCTACAATCTGGTCAAAGAAATAAGACATTGCCATGTAAAATGCCACCCCCCCCACACACACACAGGTACAAAAACCAAAAACACAGGCACAGAAAAAAATAGCATAATTAAGTAATATATTGGAAAGGAAGTTACCTTTAGAGTTACCGTTATTAAGAATTTTGAGAAGTTTAAGAGGAGAAAAAAAAATTCTATTGAGGTCTAGTTGATTCCCCAAAGAAGCCATACCAATGGCCAATAGGCACATGAAGAAAGAAGAAAATTTTTAAAAGTCACTGAAGTACATTTGAAAAAAGAGAGATGAAATTGAGGTGGTGTTTGAGTGGCCAATAGCATGAGGTCAGAAGGATTTCCAGTGTCGAACGGAGGATCTTGAGTCTGAGTCTCTGTTCTCACATGTAAATTCCTCCACTCCATCAGCGGCTTCCGTAAGAATAAGGCACAATTCCATGGGTGCGGACACAAGCGGGAAGTGTAGTTCCCTACACAGAGACTTTTTAAGTTCATGAGCTCTGACCCTGTAACTCCATTTCTAGAAGTCTTTCCCAAGGAAATAAGAAATGATTTAGAAATGTACCTTAATTAATGCAAAACATTTTTACTGAGCCCTCACTGCGTGCGGGCCAGGGTGCGAGGCCCTGTGACACAGTGACAAACCCGACCAGGAAGTTCCTCTCGGAGCTTCCAAGAGCCCTCATTGAATCATGACTTACAACCACCAAAAACTGTTTTCAAACTAAATGTCCAGCGATCAGGGGATGTTTAAATAAACTGTATTATGTCCATAGGACTAAATACTGAGCAGCCATGAAAAACCATGTTCTCAAGCAAGCAAAAAAAAAAAAAAAAAAAAAAAAATCCCCTGAGACCGTGTGGCTTTCCAGGTCAAGATTTGAGCTTCTCTAATTGCAATGGGAATAAAAATCTGAGAAAGAGTCAAAGAAAGTAAGTTTTTAAGTGGTCCTGTTGACATTATGATCCCAATTTTCAAAATATGTATGATAGTATTCCAATTTTAAACACGTATTTATGGCTCTCCCTAAGTGAGTGTGGTTATTTTCAGATGGCAGCATAATGTTCAATTTTTATTTTCTTATTTACATGTCTTTATGTTTTTCTAAAACGTGCATGTTTTCCTTTTAACACCAGAAAATAATTTGGAAATCCAATAAGAGGAGAATAATCGGCTGCCTTTCTTTCAAGTGGTATGAGAATTAAATACTTGTGGTATTTCATTACACTGGGGAGCTCTTGCAAGCATCTTCAGATTTTTAGCCCCCGCTGGTGGCAGTGAAGCCCACACTACCCGACGTAGTAGAATTATTTTAGACGGTAAGATTCAGTTAGCTCCATTTCTCGTTCAGTGGGTCCCACATCCAGGAACAGGAAGTACAGGTTCCACCGCTGAGATAACCCTCAATGAATCAGGCCGTCCAGCCTTTATGGTTCCATGTCCATCATGTCTGGGCAGTTCCAGCGTGAGAGACAAACAGCCCTTGAGCAAATTTACAAGGTGGATTGTGGGAACCGCGCAAAGTTCAGGAAACCACAAGTCACACAAGAAACAGGACTGAGAAAATAGTGCAGGGTTTCTAAACCCTCTTCCTCAAAACAGAGTGACTAATAGCTAAAATATTTCTATAAACACACAGTAGGCGTTTAATAATCATTACTTTCTAGTCCCCTTCCTTATTTATTTTCATCATACCTTAAAACAGCAACATGTATCCATAAACGTTTAGAGCTGAGTCAAATTGTCAGAAAAAAATGGGAGGTATGTTTGTAATGCCACTGTGATAATGTTGGGAGAGTTTAGGCTTGAAAAGTTGGAATTATTTCATTTTTTGTAACTTAATAGTCAACACAGTAGAAATACATTATGTGGGACTGTATGGAAAAAGATGATAATTGATAAGAATTAGTGTTTACAGTTGACAAGTGATTTTTTTCCAGTGAAAGAAGAAAACCTAAGTTGAGGATGCATTTACAGGGAGGAAGGGGGTGATGCATGTTTAAATTAGTCTACATCTTTAAAATTAGGGTTAGAAGTCTTGCTTCAAAAGGAATTTCATTATGTCTTTCTCTCTCTCTCTTTATTTTTTTCACAGTCTTTTAGGTATTTTATAAAAATATAAATATAGGTACAGTTGCCTTTCTCTCTTTTTCATATTCAAACACTGGAGCCAGGATTGAAATCCTGGATTTTTCGAGTGTCTGCATTTTAAAAGATTTTGTTTATGTTAAGGCTTAGGTCACTTTAATAGGTATGTTTTAAGGAAAACATTACCTTTGGGTGACCTCTGGGATTTGAAGGTGAAAATTCAGTCACTGGGGGGAAGAAAATAAGGCGTCTTATGTTGCCAAGGATGAAACCTCTAGCCTTAAAGACCATTGTGTGTCATCCTGTGACTGTCTTCCTAGGGCAATAAAAAAAACAGCTGAACCACAGCTGGCACAAAGTCAGTCCTGATGGATCAGGA
This sequence comes from Camelus bactrianus, assembly GCF_048773025.1. Taxonomy (NCBI): domain Eukaryota; kingdom Metazoa; phylum Chordata; class Mammalia; order Artiodactyla; family Camelidae; genus Camelus; species Camelus bactrianus. The sequence continues at coordinate 26,761,916 of NC_133573.1, forward strand.
TTCTTGACTAGAAAAACACAGACTGGTTAAAAATAAACATGCTAATGGAAAATAAATAAACTGGGGAAATTTTATAGAAGCAGCAAAACATTTTCAGTGATCTCTCAGGAAGCAGCGGCCACACCATTCTCCGCAATTCTTAAGTTGTTATTACAAGCCAAGCGTTTTACCTCCAGAGAGAAGAATAAAATTGTCCTGGTTATCATGTGTCAGAATTACACAGGACATCATCGGTTAATGATCATTTATTCCTGGCTACTTGAAAAATAATACCCAGTAATTATAGCAAATGTAAGTCAAATAGTAATAGCATACTTTACATAGTGTAGTAATTATAAGTTATGTCCATGCATCTGGGACAATGGTCTTTTATGCTCGGTATTAAATCTGAACTGCAATTTATTCATAATCCCATCACTGGGATTGAAGAAAGGAGGCCTGTGGAAAGGAAACCTGGCCTCCTTTCACATTTCCAATAAGTCATTTGAAGAAAACTGCTCTTTGCATGCCTTGCTAAACCCAATTACCACCAAGACATCATAAACAAATATTCATTGCATTTACAGCCAGTCCTTTATTGCACAATGCAAGATGTATTGTTAAAATTTAAACCATTTAAAGGGAAGAAGCGTCCAGATTTCTGCATTCATTTAAAATTTAATTGAAAAAAACCTCAAGCATGTGTTGCAATATTTTCTTAGTTAGAGACTGCTGCTAAATGAACAATCATATAACACTCTCAAAGTCTAGCAAAGACAGACAAAAGTGTAAGCAGACATCCCTGGCTTTGATATTTGTTAACACTGGAATCTACCAGTTTGCTTAAGTGGAAAGACACTAAATAAAAGTTTTGTAAAATTTTAGGATGAAATGCAAACACTAAAAAGAGCTTTGGTTTTCCCTCCACTTGGTAAAATCAGTCACTGTAAATCTCCTTGAGGCTCAGTGTAGGCTTAGAAGGAAGGATTGAACACCACGATGTTCTCCTACCTGTCGAGTTAACAGGCCTATTAATTATGCATATGCATAATTCTAGTCTCTAAGAGAAAAAATAAAATTAATAACTCAAGGAAAAAAATAGTCTTCATTGAAAGAAAACAAAAGATCCTTCAAGGCTTTCCAGGATTTGGCCCCTGCCAGGCTTTCTGTCCTGCAAGGAAGTCATTCTTTTGTAACAGACACCTCTTTGTTTCTCACCTGGTACACAGAAACCTAGCACTTAGATTTTAGCTTTAATATCCCTTCCTCCAGGAAGCCTTCCATGCTCCCTCCCCAGCTGTTTAATGTTACTTGCCATCAATGTAGTCTATGCATAGCCTTTGCTTTCCCGTGATTGTCTTCTGTAGTGGTTTACTGCAGCTGCTTTTTTATTTCCCTACTCACCTCTTCTCATAGTGGGCAGGCAGGAGACCATGCGTCAGCTCAATATCCAATGTCCTGTACCTACCACAGTGGCTGGCACAGAGTGTGAGCCCAGTAGAGACTGTTTGGTTCGTGGGTGACTGTAGGCTGGCTTCTCCTGTTGCTGTCCAGAGAATAGCTTAGGGGAGGGGGCGGGAAGGCAACTCTGCAGGAAGGGGTCAAAGAACATCAGGGGCGGGGCTGGGAAAAAGTCAGCCTTGGTACTATGAAGTTTGATCATTCAGTCTTTAAGCAGGTTTCTTTCTTTTACTGTCTTGCCTTTCTCTACCCTTCCCTCACTTAATTTTATAGATCAGAGCCTCTCAGAGCCTTTTAACATGTGCTAATGTTTATTGTTAAATTCTCTGAAGGGCATTTTCCAAGCTTATTTGCTCCTGGAACCTTATGTTCTGAAAGCGCCCACCAAAATGTGAGATATATGGTACTCAGGGAACACAATTTGAAAAGATCTGTCCTGGACAAAACTTTCTGTAGTGCTATCTAATTTTGCATCACTGTATCTATAAAATGGGAATAAAAATGATCTGCAATCATCAGATAGGAGCAATAAGAATGTTATTATGAATCAAAGCATCTGCTGATCTCATTGCTCTGTTACATAATAAAGATCTGTGGGCTATCACACAAAGGGAGGTATTCCTTGAATGAAGAAAGGAAAATGCTTCACCCAGAAACACCTACACATATTCATGAATTTCATTTCAATCCTACAAATTTCCAAACCTCCATTTGTTTATCATAAAATCGTCTTTTTCTAAAAATTAAATTTTTTTTTTTTTAGTGGAGGTGCTGGGGATGGAACCCAGGACATCATGCATGCTAAGCTCATGCTCTACCACTGAGCTGTACCCACCCCTCTTCAAATGGTCTTTATTAAGCCTGCGGTTCATATAGACATCTCTGTGTAATATTTAAGGAAACAATCTTTGAATGAATAGATAAATGAATAAGGGATGATGATCTTCAACAATGTATCTCTTTCTCTTTAAGACCAAAGGTCACAACAGGAAGCAAATGAAGGATTCTTGTGAGCTCTCAGAGAGACTTCCCTGAGCTCCACCCCACCCTAGTCCTGCCCGCCCCGCACCTGCTGCGCTCTACACAGTACAGATAAGGATGCGATTTTGCTAATTTGTTTCTTTGTTTTCCACCAGATTTGTCCTTCCAGAATAACATGGATACTGGGACAACTAAACCATTGTGCGCGGCCGAATTACTGAATTCTGGGCAGAGGAGAGAAAGGAAGGGTCAGATGAGCACATGCCATTATATCGAGGAATAAAAAGAAAGACTGGCCTGAAATTAGCTACGAGCCTGTAATGTTATGAAGTAATGCTGGGAATCAAACTAAAGCCTCATGGCTTATGCTGGACTTTGTGTTTCACAATATTTTCTGTTATCCACTGTCTATGAGGAGACTGGGAAAGACATTTAGGGGTTTAGAATTATTGCTATTTACTCAATGGTGAGAAGGCAATTGTTTTGAAATTGAAGCAAATTGTGTTCAAGCTAAAATTCAGGAAAATAGAGGAAAGATTCTGGGGAAGGCGAGAGACAGGGCCACAGGACTTCCCATGAGCCTTATCCATGTGAATTACCCAAATTAATGAAATTAAGTGACATTGAATTAAAGCTAAAGGGTATAGCCAATGCCTTGGGTGTGGTTACTTTAAAATTTAGCCTATGCTTAACTTCAAAATATCAATTTCAAAGGTAAAACATGAAGTTAGTCTTTTAAACATTATAGTCAAATATACAGATACCTCAAAACAACAACCAGGTTTGGCTGCGTGACTCCACGAGTAGGCTTTTCAAAAATACGAAAGAAAGCAACAAATTCCCACACTCTGAGCATCACAAAACAGCATACAGTCATCTTACAATCTCTATGGTCCCGAAGCCCAGGCGTGGCTCACTTGGGTCCTCTGCTTGGAGTTGCAGCAAATTGCAGTGAAGCACTTGTCCAGCTCTTGGATCTCATCAGAGGCTCAGCTAGAACAGGGCATCCTTCCACGCTCCCTCTGGCTGTTGGAGGAATTCCTTTCCTTGCGATACTAGGACTCACGGAAACTTGCTTTAAAACGTCAGCGCACAATGAAGTCTCTACAATCAGTGCAGTCACAGTGGTGGCATCCGTGGCCTCTGCCTGACTCCCCAGGTTAGAAGCAATCCTCCCACTCAGAGAGGATGATACAAGCACACGAACACAGAACCAGGGATGTGGCCCCGCCTTAAAGTCCACCCAGCACAGCCACTGCCAGCCTGTGGGTTGTACCCCTTTTAACTTCTACTCCAGGGAGAAAAAAAAAAAGGGATTCTTTTCACTGGTACCAGTTTGAAAAAACCCAGGAAAAAATTCAAGCTGGCTCAGCTAAAGTCAGGGAGCCATCACTGCACCAGGCAACTGCTACGGCTGCCAGCCAAGGCTGTGTAGCTCCCAAGGGACCCGGGAAGGCAAGTAGGGAAAAGGCAGACCCCAAGAAATCCAAGATAAGGTACAGGTTCCCAAACCCTAGTTATTCCAAAGCAGGTTTCCACTCTGTTAGAGAATCTGAGTCCTTCTGTTTGTATGCTTTTTGGGAGTTCTGGCCTTCTTCACAATGGCAGTCAGACTGAGGAAAGAAATACAGAAGCCCTCCCTTTACCTACAACGACCCACAGATACATCACTGTCTTTAGCTTTAGGACATGGCTGTAATTATTTTAAGTCTAGCAAATGTCTGAAAAAATTCTTCCACAGCAAAATAAAATTAAATAGCTCAGAGGTAAACCTCAGAGTGCATCTGTTCTAATGTTTATGATAGTTTAACAATATCTATTTATTCTTTTTTTTTTTCACTGAAGTACAGTCAGTTACAGTGTGTCAATTTCTGGTGTGCAGCACAATGTCCCAGTCTTGCATTTACAGACATATATTCATTTTCATATTTTTTTCATTAAAGATTATTACAAGATATTGAACACAGTTCCCTGTGCTCTACAAAAGAGATTTATAAAATCTATTTTTATATATAGTGGCTAACATTTGTAAATCGCAAACTTCCAAGTTTATCCCCTCCCGCCTCCTTTCCCTGGTAACCATAAGGTTGTTTACCATATTTACTTTATTCTTAACAACCTACTAAGGTGTATCCACACTGCAGTAAACTCATGCTGCAGAGGTAAAAACTAGGATTACAAAACACTGCTTCACTGTCTCACATTTTTAACCACCTCTGATGCAAATTGCAAGATTAAAATTCACAGGTTTTTTTTAACAATAATTTTGACCTCCCTAGCCTAACTGGACCTACACATAAGTAGATAAATCATACCGTGAAGTTAGTAAATAGGGGTGAGGGAACATTAATCATAAATGTGATAAAAATAGAACCCCATCATGTAGAAACCAGTCAAAACTTCTTCCTGTATTTGAAAACAATGCCATAACCTTGACCTTTTAATAATTTTTCAGTTAATATTTATTTTTAGAAATCCAAGGTGATGGCAGTTTTTACTTCTAACCTTAATATTTTTAATTTCCATATTGAACACTTGAAAAACCACTAAAACACAATTTCACTGAGCTTTCAATGATAACAGAAAAATCCTGCCACCACAGCACGTTTGAAATTAGGAAAGCATTTGATCATTTGATTAAGAAGTACAAGCTATTTAGATCTGTGATGCAAACTTTAAGAAATGATATCAAAGAAGGAGAGTGAAGAATTTTCAGAAGAGCTGCTTTTGTTTGTTTGGGATGTTCACGCAGGAAAGTTCAATTGCCAAATAAGAACAGAGGCATAAATTAGCTCAAGAGACAGCTCAGACATCTTTATGGAAGGAGAAAATTGATGGGTCCAGCCTCGGAGCACCGAGGTGGTGTTAAAGGGCACATGCTCGTCTTCTATCAAGTAGTACTTGAAGGCAACGAACAGTAATGTCTCTAAAAAATGTCACTTTTCAGGATATCCCTTTTTATATGCATTTGCCAAGCAAGGGTGAAGCTGGGAGGACAAGCCTTTATTGGAGCAGCCAGTCTGTCAGATAAAACTAGACTTCCTGGAACCACAATCTCAACTATTAGTATGATTGACCCAACCCTTAAGATTTCCAAGTTGACATTGCCCTGTGGTTAACACTGTGAAGCTTTTTTTTTTTTTTTTTGATGAGTTCTTAAAAAACAAGCCATGTTCTAAATATGGTCATTCTGAGGAAAATGAATCCTTATTGATTTAAGCATATTCTAAACATCTTTATGACACACAGAAACATAAATTCTTAGATTAGAGATTTAGCAGGCAGTTGAAAAAAATAGTACTCTGGGGAAAAACAAAACAGTCCCCTGTGTCTTGTGCAAAATGCAGTTTTTGGTGGACTCCACGGAGGAGATGCAGCCACACGGGGATCTTTACAGACTTGCGGTTAATAGTAACTTTCACCATCTCTCAACCCCCAGTCCTCGAATCCTATGAAGTTGGTTATAGTCACTTTTAAAAATAAGGATGAATGACTCTCTACTGTAAATACATTTCCTAAATAAGATACTGAAACAGTGAAGTGGTGATGAAGCTTCTTCCAACTCTTGACCACCTTCTAATGAGGGAGCGCAGTGATGAACGCAGACTTTGCAATCTAGTTGCAGAAGTCTGGGATTTAGAACTACTTTGAGTTGACAAATAAACACTTTATTCATCTGTCAAAATGAACGTAAAAATAGTACCTGGCAGCTGTGGACGTGATCTGAAATCACACAGGAAAACTCAATAAGACTAAGTTACCTTTACTTCTATGCACCAGGCATTATTTCACTAGAAGCGTTTCATTTGTGTCTCATTTGGTCCCGAGAGCAACGCACTCACTTCGTAGATGATGGAGACAGACTTAGGAAGCATCCGCAATTTGTACAAAGCCACGTGGCTAGGAAGTGGCAGGGCCAAACTTTAAACTGCAGTCTGTCTGCCTTCAGAGCCTGCTGTTTCCCACTCAGCAAGGTGGGAGGAGGGCTGGCATTGTCCTGTTGCTCCGCTGAAGGCCAAAGAATATGGTATTACCAAAAAAAAAAAAAAGTCTCCTGGTAGACTGATGCTTGAATTTACCAAAAAAAAAAAAAAAAAAAAAAAAAAAAATCTGACTAGTGAAATAACTTCCTTTCTAGTCTTTTAAGCATTGTTTTGCTTTTTCTAGGAAATTAAATTATACATTTGTTCTTTCATTTATTCTGCAATCATAAAGCATCTAGTTTTGCACCCAGCACTGTGCTGGGCTCCATGTAAACGCAGTCTAATGGAGGAGGCTGAGCTGAGTATTAACTAAGGGCATCAATTCCACGTTGGTGTGAGAAGCAGGGATGCTTCCAAAGAAATGCAATTAAATCAAGTTAAGAGGCAGTGTAGCAGTTTAATGAAGAGATGGGTGCCATCTGAGACATTTTTTGGACAAGTTAGGTTGTGGATGAAAAATTTGAGATCAATGAGGGAAAACCATGTTGTAAATTCAAACAGAATTTCTCAACCAGGATCAGGGTGTTGATATTTGAAATGCAAAAAAAAAAAAAAAAAAAAAGCAATGGATTATTTTTAAAAAACATCTCCTTCTTAAAGTCATATGCAACACTGGTTTTCCAGCCAGTAAATTGGCAAGACTCTACCCTAAAAATGTGCACATCAAAGCGGACGTTTCCAGGTGGCTCTACCAGGTGCCCAAGGACTAAGTATAACGACAGAATCAGAAGCCTGTGCCTAAAATCTTACATGCATGTACAGCCTTTGTATTGGAGAAGGCGGGGGTTGTTTTTCTCGCAGCAAATGAAGAACTATGCTTGCTAGCTGTCGGACAATTATCAGCATGGCATGTATATTGAATTATACTGATTTATAAGCTTTGGCTCTGTTTTGTGTAGCACAGTTTCCCGATGGATACTCCATCGTGACTAGTAGACGAGCCATCAATTCATCGTGATAGCAAACTGTAAGGTCCGGTGTACAAATCTGGCTCTGTCCTCTTCCTTCTCAGTTCCCAACAGCTGCGGTTGCTCCGGACTCTGAACTCTGGTTCCTCAAGCCCAAACATCTGCAGGTTTTCTGCTGAGTTTTGTGTTATTGAAGTAGAGTCGATTGACAACGTTGCGCTAGTTTCTGGGGTGCAGCGTAGTGATTGAGCTATTGCACATATATATTCTTTCCCATTACAGGCTATTACAAGATACTGAGTATAGCTCCCTGTGCTCTATAGTAGGTCCTTGTTGTTTATCTATTTCATATACAGTAGTTTGCATCTCCATCGAGTTTTACTGCCTGAGCCTGATGTAGACCTGCCGACAGTCTCAAAGCCATGATGAAAGGAAACTCACACCATGCAGTTTCCTTCTCCCGGTGCTGGCTTGCCTCCTCCATCTCCCCGCTTCGGGCTTCCTTCCAGTGCCCTCATAGAGTTATTTTTCATGTTTTATCCAGTCTGTAGTTCTCCGCGACAGGGTTAATCCAGTGGGCACTTACTCAGCAGCAAACAAAAGCAGAGCTTCAGGCTTGATGGTCATAAAGTCAAAATTTCACTATTAATATCACTTTTTAAAAAGTGCTTCTGGACTACCAAAATGAAGAATGCTTCACTATCTTTTCTTTTCTTTTTTTTTTTAACTGAAAATGAAAAATCTTTGTCTACTACAAGAGAATTCCCATAGAGCGTTCACAGGTCTTTGAAAACTAGAGACTCATTTTGTAATTTCAGACTGGTTTGTTTCAAACACCCAGTCATTACTAGCTTTGGGTGGTAATCACGACAGCTGATTTAGGCAATTGTGAAAGGATCTTAGGCCACTTCTTCACAAATATCTTGTGAAGATAAACCAGAATTCAGGCATTGCCAGCCGTCTCATTTGCCTAATCAGCTTACCAGGAAAGGTTAAGAAGTTGGCCATCCAGAAATAACTGTCAATAAAAGGAGGTTTTGAAGAAATGAAACATGCTTATGCACGTGTACATCATAGAACTTGTAATCTAAGATTGACGCGTTTGAGCTTGAGATTCAGGATTGGAGGACAGACTCTGAGAAGTAGATGAAAGAAGGAGAACCAATTAAAAATATTTGCCAGGACATTTTTTGTTGTTGTTGCTGGTTTAGGAGATTTTAACCAGTCTCAATTTAGTGCAGGATTATAGCATCTAGAAATTTGCCATTTATCTTATCACAAAATAATAAAATTGTATCTCTTTTGATGAAACAAACAGACGTTTAAATTCTTCATCATTCTTTATCAAATTCACAAAGCCCTAGTATAACAAAGTGCCTTACTTATGCAATTCTACTCAATTACTTTATTTGTCACTACAAATAGATCTTTGGCCGCAACAAAGGTAGATGTACTCATATCGATCACATGTAGGGGATACATTGAAACACCTATTTCTGCCTCTTAAGTAATAAGAAATGGTATTTGAGAAACAAAGTCTAAAATTAAAATTTAACAAATCTGACAAAAGTATGCAAAGTCAGCTTAGAACGAGAAAATGAATTCCAGGCCAGCAAGGTTGGGTAGCAAATGGACCATACATATTAATCAGCTTACCACAGAGAAAAGATGTGGACAGAAAGGGAATGCCCAGCCCCTGAAGCAAAGGAGAAGGAATCACACAAGCAAACCTTAGCAGTGCTCACTGAAACAGGACAAAGTGTTAAGCAAAGAAGATAGGGTTTCATTTCAGGAAAAGCTGCATTAAAAAAAAATGCATTGGGCAGCGCAAGGGCGTACCAGCAAGACCGCCATGATGTCAGCTGTAACCTCACTGGAAAGACGGATATATCAGAAAACTTCATTCATTTACTTAATAATGGTCTACTGGGTGCCAATAAAATGCTGAAACAAGGCAAGAAGCCGATCATATGATGGTGAGCTAACCAGATAGGTCCTTCACTCTAGGAAGGATGATAAGCAAGAATTGAATATTCACAGCTAGAATACAGGTACAGAGAGTGATATGTTCTATGAAGGAAATTTTTAGGAGGAGCCAAGAATATTAAGAAATGGGCTTAGGGGTGTTTGAAAACACTTTTCAAGGTCAGAGTTTTCTAGTGATTAGGTGGGATGTGATCCCAAGCCTTCTGCCTCCAGAACCCACCTTCATAAACTCTATACATGGCAGCAGAGGAAACATACAGAGAGCGCAACGCTACCTTGTGTTTAGGCAGGTCTTTTATTTTCAGATGAATTCCTGCTAGTGGGCCCGCTCTTAGAGAATTGGCTAGTCTCTGGTCCTTTACCTTCTCCATCCAATTACATTTTCTTTGCCACAGACACATCCTGAAAGCCATGGTCAGCGCTCTTGCTACGGCCATGCCGGCTCACGATCCAGCCTTGACACTGTGACACAGAAAGTCCCCATTGCAGGGATCAGATTTGTAGAGTTTTCTCTCTACTGGTTTTATCCCTGAGTCCTGCTATCAACCTGGTAAAGGCCAGGGGGGAGGGGGGCCCCATTGCACAAGGAAAATGAGTAAAACAGTGTATTCCAGAAACTGCAACCAAAAAAACCCCATGGGTTTTCATTCCACGTGTGACATTTTGATACTAAAATAATTATTTGAATGGGAATGCAACCCATTAAGTTTCTTTAAAAAAAAAAAAAAGGACAAAGCATTTCTAGATTCACTGAAGTCTGATGACAAGCTTCATTTCAAACCTGCTTTAAAAACATGATGTAACTGACAAGTCAGACTTTGCAGTTTGGCAGAGGCCGAGTTTTTGAAATGCATCTGCGTATGTGTTGGATGTAAACTGCTGTTGTACTGGAAAACTTCTTGAAAGGGATTTTTAAAAGTCTCATCTTGTCTCTCTCAAGTGGCTGTTAAAAATAGAGTTTGTTGGCAACTATTTTTCCTTGTGTTAGAGAAGGATTAGCTTAATCCTGATGAAATATCTTAACACTTCATTTTATTCAATTTTATACAACTAAACTGTTATTAGGCACAATACTAAAATAACTGCACTGTCTTAAGTGATCCTCAAGTTATACATTTGTCAGGTTTGTTTTTACAGACCTATAAAATGTAGACACTGTTCTCTCGATGAGGGTTTTTTTTTTTCTACTTTCCTGCCTATATTTAAATTATTTTAATTCTGGATTAATGCTTATTTCTTTTTTTTCTATAAAATGTTAGAAGCTTCCTCTATGCATTTACACAGCATGGTAGAATTAGCCAGGAAGCATTCCAGTTTTCAGCATGATATACAATTACAGAATTATTTGAGATCCTGTTTGTAAAGTAACTCTATTTAGATTTAGAACATTTATGTATACTATTGCTGTTCTCCTTTGCAAATTATAAAAACTCCAGGTGGGACTTTTGGTCCCTCAGTCCCCCATTCTGAACCAACCCAAAGCCAAGTGAAACAAGCAGATGTGTCCTGATACCTCAGCAGTCCTTTCCGCTTCTTTTTTTTTCCTTCTCTGGTGTTTCCTCTATTCATTCACTTTCTCATTTAAAAATATCCACTGTCCTTCCAAGAACAAAACCTGATATCAAGAAATAATCTGCCTCTATCACTGGTAAAACAATTTGAAATTAGCTGTGGTCATTCCCTCTCACCGAGGTATTTGTCTTTTAAACCTTATTTCTGCTCTTGAAAAGAAAGAACATGTCCTCATTAAAGAATTTCAAGGAATTGTTTGTCACTCGTATAAAGGCACGCACCTTGTAGAGATGTGATCTGGATCTTGGAGCATCCCAGGCTGGTGACACCGGGAGGAGTGGCACTGTCTCTTTATTGACTCCAAAGTCATCCCTTCTGTCCCCAGTCCATTAGTCAGGACAAGTCATGTGCCTCCACCCAATGACAAGGGAAGTTAGGAACTATGAGCAGCATGTGGCTGTTTGCTGAGCAAAACTGACCTTGGCTTCTTTGGTTACCTTTGCTCCCTTCTTCCTACACAGACAACACCCAGCATCTCCCCAAAGGAGATAAACCTGATCCTGGCTGGTCACTACACTCAGCTCAAACTCTAGACAATGCTCAGTGGTGTTCTCATCAAGATGGGGTGTGATCTTCTTGATCTGGAGGTGGAGGAACTGAAACGGACACATTGTCCTCTCATACTCACACCCCAAAAGCCACAGGGAGACAACACCAGCATGATCCTAATGGGCTCTCCCACTCAGAGGGGAAGACCAGACCTCAGGAAGCAGCCATGGTCCGTGGCAGCTCTGAAACACCGCGGGTAGACGTGGGGGGCCTCCACCCTGAGGTCTGAAGGTGCCTTGATTCGGTCTCTTGCTGCACCCCAAGCTCCACCGTCTGGTGGATTCTTCTCTGTCTACTTTCCAACCTGGCCACATAGGAAGTGGTACTCTCTAAGGACTGTTCAGCTTTTCAGCCCACTTCCAACTTCAGAGATTTTTGATAACACGAGAGGTGCTTTAAATTTCAACAAAGATTATGCTTTCCAGACTCAGTTTCTTTGGCAGTTCATCTCTCTCCAAGACCAAGGAGATTTCTGATGGTCTTAGTCTGGAAGCACTTGGCCTCTAACACAGGATAGCTGGTGAACAGTGACTGTCTGAATTTACACTCTTCCCTGTAAATTCAGTCCTCCCAACAGTCCTGAGATTAAAGTATTGCCATTTTGACCAATTCAGAGATGGAGAGTGTGGGAGAAGTTATTTTGAGAGGAACACCTCAAAATACACAGGTGGGTAATGCGAACCTTGCCAGCGTGCATATTGATGCGCCTGTCGGTCTGACTGAGGTAACTATGGAGACAATGGAACAAAGGACTCTTTTTGAAATTTGAAAATTGGACTCTTTCCGAAAAATCTAAGACTTGTGGTGACGGTATGTATGTCACATACACTATTTTTGTTTCTTTTACTCCACAATCATTAGGGTTTTTTTTTGTTGGGTTGTTTCTAAGCCAATCCCGGAGATGTTCTATTTCGGTCAGGGAGGTGCTTATTTCTACGATTTGGGGTTCACCAAGAGAGACTGGGTACCACTTACGTGTTACAACACTTGAAACCTTACCTTGCCCATAAGAACTTGATAAGTACCTTTTAACGGTTATGAAAAACTTAACATTAAAAAAAGCACTTTACTTCTTGTTTGTCCCTATGGCTTCACCTGTACAGGCACAGTTGATGATGGCAAATATTTCCTTGTTCTGATTTCTCACTGTGAGTTTTAAACAGCTCACACTGTGGGGACTGACGTTTCCAGGTCACAGTCAAAAGGCACAGCCAGGGCTTTGGTCGCGGCTAACTCCACGCGGCACGTGTGCTACCTTTCCTCAGGGTATCATTTTGTTTTAGAAATGAACTGCATTAAAGACACCTCGCAAGCTCCGATTTAAATCCTGCCCTGCCAGCCCTCTTTGGGGGATTCGGTTACATCTCCGAATTCTCCAAATGAAACCTCTACCTGATTCCAGGGAGTTTTAAAGAAATGCAAGTCCTTGAAAGGTTTACCCTCCTCCCCCTTCTTCTTAATTTTTAAAATTGTGATTGACAATGAAGATCTGAGTACATTTCCAAATGCAGACTGTCCCTGGCTCGGGGCCCACCCCCCACAGAAATGGTGACAAGGCCAGGATCAGGACAAGGTGTGTAGGGAACTCTACTGGGACCCGTGATCGAAAAAGGCTCCAATCAGCAGGGTTCAAGATGAGAAATACTGAAATGCATGTCTTAAAAAATAAAAATTAGCACAAAAAAACAAAGTCCATGATGACCAAAACATCAAATTTTAGAATAAAGACACATCGCTTGCTCATTTTACAAACAAGTACCATGCAAAGGGAACAGTCATTTCCAATCAGCCCTGGGCTCAAGGTCAAAGAGGTCCTGGCGTTCCGAGCAGTGGGATTACAGAGGGTGACAAAGGGTGAGCAGAGACTTGAGGCCGCACAGGGCTTTCTGTAGAGCTTTTCCTTTTTAATGCAGCGTTTGTATTACTGTTTCTACTTGGTTCAAACTATGAGTGGCTGTTTTGATAAAAGCATAAGGGGTTGCACGATTTTCCTTCCTTCTCGCTCCAGTATGGCTCGGCCAGTGGGAATCGTGGTGGTCCACGTGGCCCTCTCCCCACGTGCAGTTTCTCAAGCTTCCAAACTGCCCAGGCTCTCCCGCCATCTAACCGCCAGCTTCTGTTAGGCGACTCCAGGCTTTGAGATGCAGAGACTCTGAGCAAGGGACTCCAAAGAGTCTAGAACTTGAGATCAGAATTGGTGATTTTAGTGAAAATCGGGATTATTGAATTTCCATTTCTATTTCAGCACATTCAGTATGAAACTGCCGCAGGTCTCACTGAAAAGCCCCCTCCTGGTTATCACCCTGCTTCTCTGGGGAAGTGCGTTCTTGGTCCTAAGGTCCTTACTGACTTACAGGTGAACTTAAAGGACACAGCTCTGGACCCCAAAGCCATCTGTGCCTATGCAGGAAAACTACTGTTTAAGTCCCAACACAATCTAGAAAAATGCAAATAAGTAAATCAGTGTCTGGTTTACCATACAAAATTTAAAAATATACTTTGATGTTTGTATGTCGATCAACCAGGTGTTTCCATAACCGACAATTCCTTAACAGAATGTATAAAGTGTATGTGGGTTAACGTTGCTGTGATGTGGTTGTATCTGAACGTTTTTCTTTCCTACGTTTGTTTTTTCAATCTGTAGAATTCTCTGAGTTCATTCTCTTTTGGAGCATTCTATTTTATTAGATCCCATAAATGGTACTTTTTTATTTATTTTTTTCCTGAGAGAAAGGTGCTTGCATCCCCAGGGATCTCAAGAATCCTTCCCACCTCACTTAGTGTGTGTTGATCCAACTAAAGGAGGAGGCAGTGAAATATGTTTGTAGTGGCCAGCAAAGCCCCTGATAAGGAGAAATGTTCATAGTAAAGGTACCCCTTGTTTTACACTTTCAGTTGGATGTCGAGTGGTAAACATGAACTATTTTGTCTTAACAAACGTCACCAGGGACTTGTCCAATAGTTGCTTAACCAGGACAGGTCCCTTTTCCAGAACATGCCCTTTCCTCAATGAAGAGCCTCTAAGCTACCAAAGAACCACAGTAATTGACCGGGATCTGTACATCACGTCTAAATAGACACAGAGTAAATTGCATAGCGTTGGGTAAAACAAGTTACTCACTGTTCCTCTTTCAACCCATAATGACTGTAATTCAATTAGGCTTATTGCCTGTTATTCAATATGATCCCATTGTGAAATTGTTCCTCTTGCAATACAAGGTTTAGGGTTAAAGAGCTTGCTTTTCTTCTCAAAGCATGTGGCCTCTCTTGTATCGGACAGGATTTCATTATATTTAAAAACTTTTTCCACTGTTTACTCTATCACTGGGGTCAGATAAAGGAGCCAGAGTCCAAATTAGTCTTTGCTCTGGGATGGGGGAAGTGAGGAGAGAGAAACCCCAGTGGAAATCAATGGTGGACTTATTTGTATTTCCATTGTACAGAAATTACAGGAACATTAGCAGTGTTGGAAGGAAACGCCTGGGGAAAGGGGAGTGTCCAGATTTTCATTATTATTATTTTTCCTAAAATACACTACACATAATCCTGGGCTATTTCAGTACCGGACATTTAAATTAGTCTACGAATTATAACTATTTTCAATCAATCTCAAAATTTTTCATTGTAAAAAAAAATGCTTCCCAGGCTGAGCCTACCAAAAGGAATTTATGAATAGTTCCCCTAATTTGGCCAAGAAAAATGCCTACATACAGAGTTGATTTTTAGATTTAAAAAATTTTTTAATAGATTCAAGGATTTTTTTAATGCTACTTAAAAATATATCAGATCTGAGTAGATAGGATCCAGAGGATAGGCTTGAGTTATCATCACTGTGACAAGTCACTAAAATTCTCCATCTTTTATGTCAAAGAGGATCTTTGTGAGGAGTAAATGAGTTAAGACATATAAAGTACTTAGAAGAGTCCTGGGTACATTGCAAGTATAAGAAAAGGAAGGAAAGAAGGAGAGAAGGAAGGAAGAAAGAAGGAAGGAAGGAAGAAAGAAAAGGAAAGAAGGAAGGCAGAAAAAGAAAAAAAGAAAGAAAGAAGAGAGAAAGAGAGAAAGGAACCCCCCCCCAGCTGCTTCACTCTCATTATTACTAGTATAACTACATGAAATGACATGGAAAGGTTGCCCGTCCAACAAAATCTACTTCGATTCATACGCCATGGAACTCATGATGATGCTGGATTCTTTTCAATGACTGTAGTGACCACGTTACACAATTTATCACATGACTCTACTGCAGACCCTCTGATTATGAACATCCTATTCGTGACTATCCCGTCCATACAAGCAGACCCCTGTTTCTTTCACTGACCAATAGAAGCTCTGAGGATCCTGCTGGGCTCCCTTAAATTAGACTTATACCCTTTTGTGTAAACACACACACACACACACACACACAAAGACACACACACACACACACACACGTGGCCCTAACTAATTTATACAACCTGATGAGCACAGATGATGACTTGGACAGTGCCCAGCCCCCACTAGCAGCTTAGGAAATGTTTTACTAAGTTTTGATTCGACCGCATTGGTCCATAATCACATAGTAACAGCTCTACTAGTTCCACATCACGGCAGGATCCAGACATTCACACAGAAGACACACATTCACACAAACTACTTAGAATATTAAAGAATGTGTGTTAAAAGCAATTGCTTTTCTTTCTAAATTGCTTAGAAAATGTCCAGATGTCCCCCGTGTCACTACGACTCCTGAGCGATGGAAGTTGAAATTTGTTCTTTTGTTCGGATTTTCTGATATGCGTGCTGTTTGGATTTCTCTGACATTGTATCCAATTGACTTGGCTCAAGGTCACTTACTCTGAAATCACCGTGAAGTCATAGGGAATGGAATTTTGCACTGAACGAGAGAGCGCGGTTGTACCTTTCCCTGGATATTTGTGCTTTGTATACAGGCATCTTTTCGGTTTATCATCATGGCCAGAATCCATCAAACTCACGTTGTCAAGTTCCTTAGCCCGTCAGACAGGTTATAAATTCAATTAGTTTGTTGAATTTATAGAATGTCAATCAGTTTGACATGTTTCTTTTTTCTTCACCACAGTAAATAAACTAACCGGTTTTCTTTTCCACCTTTCCTGTCTGCTCCCCACCAGCCGACAGAACCAGGCGTAGGTGTCAGCTTTGGAAGGACTTGGGTTTGGTTTATTTATTTACCACTCACTAACTCTGTTACCAGAAACACATCTCCCAGGCCCTGCTTCACAGACAGGTTACTGAGTATCTGAGGTGATCCATCATGCCCGGAACACAGTGCCCAGCACATTGTAGGGACCAAGTGGCCAAGAAGAAAGATTGCTTCAAGGTCACCAGCATGAGAAAAGAAGCTAACTTAGGCTGTGGGTGGTTTGGGGGATGGTGGTGAGGTTCTGAAGCGCAGTAGCAGAGATCAGCGTGGCTATGAGCCTAGGAAGGAAGGCAATGGCATAAAACAACGTAGAGAAACCCAGGAAATAGTTTACAAAAAGGGGGTGGAGCACAAATTAACCAGTCAAGAAAATGCAAAAACCTAAAAATTTAATATGGGCCAATAACTGTAAGTTGTGAGTCCTGGGGGCATAACCGCTTTGTAGGGACAATGCATCCGGGCCCACTTGCAACTCTGCTTAGGTAGTGAGATCCAGGTCGCCAAAGCAGGGTTTGCAAAGTGTCCTCCTGCCAACAGCAGAGGAGAAAAGTAAACCTTTATTCGCAGACATACAAGCCCTTCAGCCACCTGAAACCAAGCTGTATCTTGAAAGTATCGTATTTTATTTCAAAAACTCATGTATAATTTATATGCTGTTCCATAAAATATCTGTGTTCATCTTAAAGATGGTTGTAGCCAAAATTTGGAGAAAATTGAAAGTTCCAGGAACTCCAGCATGCCCATCTGTGAAGTTTTGCAAACCCCTTGGCCAGCTGCCCTCTGCTTCCCAGGGGCATGGCATCAGGGGCTTGCAGCAACAGGTAAAGAGAGATTTCAGTGTTACCGCAAAGCAGATGACAAAAAGATGAAGAGGAAAAGAAGCCTTTATTCTAGGTCACTTGCAAGTCCCCTCAAGGCATGTGCCCTTTTAAGGGTGGTTTGGGAGTTCTAAATCTGCCTTGGGCAGTCTGGATGAGCTCTTAAGAGTATCCAAGAATGGGACTGAAGTTAGGGAAGGGATGGCGTGCTCACAAAACAAGCCCCTAGAGTGTGTGAACGACTGACAGGGACGTGCTATGAGCACCTGCATTCAGCGCGCGTCACCCTTGTCAGAACTTCTTAATTTCAACTGGCCGCGACGCAGGGCCCGCCTTGCCCGACACCCAGCGTGGGTCACACCCCCTCACCCCAGGCTGTACTTATGCTCACACACTTCCTGGAATATTAGGTTGTTCTCCCATTAACTAATGAGAAAATGCTCCCTTTTTGACAGCTGTCAGACTTCTACACCCAAAAATACCAGTCGAAACATATGCCTAATTATTTTATAAATTATGTTGTGCTGTCACCGACCCCCTTCTGAGAGTCAAAGACTTCGACGTGTCTTGACTCCTCCCCTGCCCGGAGCTGAGGGAAACACACCAACTGCCACCAGTTTCATCTTGCTCACCCATCCTTCCTCCCGTGGGGGGTCGTGTTTATCTTCCCATCAGTGGGTGGTCCCCCTCAGTCTGCCTTGGATCGGTATAATGGGACACCCAGCTTAAATCCCATGATGTGAACGTATTTCTTAAAATGCTCTCTTCCTGGAGAGGTGTTCATTTTCAATGTGCTTTTTGTTCTGCTTGCTTTCTGCCAGAATAATGGGGAAAACCATTCTTCACACTAGAATTATTTTTGTTTGCTTGTTTTGGGGGAAGGTAATAAGATTTATTTATTTGTTTAATGCAGGTACTGGGGATTGAACCCAGGACCTCGTGCATGCTAAGCACATGGTCTACCACTGAGCAATAACCCCTGTCCCCTGGAATTATTGCTTATTTTCAATATGAAACATTATAAGCAGTTTCGTGCATTGGGAATTTGAGCTCCTGCTCAATCCCCGGATGTAGAATTCATCTTTGAAAATTTTTGGAGCTGGGTAATACCTCAAGAACTGTCTGAAGGGCCATTTACAAGCCCCACTTCCCATACCCCCACCCACAGGTACATATACAATCACTACACTACGGTTTTCCCTGTTCTATTCTGATGCTTACATTCCTATAACAGAGCACAAGTATTTCATTCACAAATAGAGGATCTAACACACAAATGCCCTTCAGAGAGGTAATAATTGCCCTAAAACCACCCTGGAGACTAAACAGCCTAAAAGATCCTGCCTCTGGTCACATGTAACAGTTGCTAAGCCCTTGGCTGCAGTTAACAAAAAACCTGACTCAGCGAGATTAACCAATAAGGAAAATGTCTCAGTTCACACGAGACAACCAGAGGTAGGGAGGTTCCAGGGTCGGCAAAGCTGGTCCTGGAACAGAGCCAAGCAGGAGCGCAACCCCCTCCAGCCACTGAGTCTGTCCCCCGCTGCCCCAGTGTGTCCCTCTCTCCCCTGGGGCTTGTCCACGCATCCACAAATAAATCCCTGCAGCCATTCACATGGTCGAACAAAAATTTCAAATTCTGGAAGGGGATGTGAGGGCACAGCCCATCAAGATTCCCATCTGAAGAGTGAAGAAATGTACAGAACAGCCCTCTAGAGAGTTTCCTCCAGATTCGATTTGCCAGAATTGTGTCACGTGTGCGCCAATCACGGGCCGTGAGAATGGGTTGTCATGGGGATCTCAGACCAGCGCTTCTCATGCTTGACTTTGCATGACAGCAACCCAGGGAGTTCATTACACACAGATTGCCAGGCTTCACCCATCGGGCTGCTGACTTAGTAAGTCTAAAATGAGGCTCAAGAATTCACGTCATGAGATGGGGATGTTGGTCTTGGGAGGCAAGTTGAGAACAACCAACTAGATTGAGCCCGTTGAAATTACGGAAGCCGACCAACTGAAACGGTTTTACCTACATGATGAGACAATAGATACTGAATTACATTGTAAATACTTAAATATAAACCATTAACAGCATTCCAACCAATGAAATCTGTTCCCATTTCTCCGATAAACATCAAGGATTAAGGAGGGCATCCTGCTTCAAATAAAAATTCAGGTTAATAACATTGCCTCAAACTGTATGCTTGGTTACCTTTAAAATTTAAAATTATTTGTTTAAATAATTAGTGTTCTACAAACTATGCAACTTTATAGCATTTTATACATCTACTGTAAGGATATTTTCTGCGTACTATTTCTTACCACAGATTACTTTATAAGATATGCATATTCATGGAATACTGTGTAATACTTCATTTCACTTTATGTCCTTGAGTTTTGATTCCAGATATATTATTTTTAATTGCTATAGAGAAGTCTTTTTTATATAATATGTATAAATGCTCCTAATGCTTCAGAACCAAGTAAGAAATAGAGGAAATTGCGTAGGTTGCTTTTTTTAAAGTCACACAAACTTGAACTTTAATAATTACTACTGTCCAAAGTTCTTTAAAGAATTTTTTTTTCTCGTGTCATTTCAAGAACTGTTCAGTACAACGGGCAAACCCAGACTTGAGCAAAGCCTGGCAAGAACGAAGGGGTGTGGGTCTCTTTAAATGCTGGCCTTCATCAAGAGCTGGAGGTGCAGGACGTAAAGTGATGGGGACATGAGACAATCAATGAAACAACTCAACGTTCTGAGCAGATCACTTTCCACTGAACCCTTTTTGTGAAAACCAAAAACCGGGGAGGGAGAGTATGGCTCAGCGGTAGAGCACATGCTTAGCATGCACAAGGTCCTGGGTTCAATCCGCAGCACCTCTATTAAAATAAATAAATAAACCTAATTACCTCCCTCCTCAAAAACAAAACAGAATGGAAAGCACTTGCTTAAAAAAGAAAAAATAAAAATAAAAGCCAAAAAATGATATCCCTAACCAAACTATACAGGCAGTTGTGACAATTTTTAATCCTACTTTTACTATAAACAGACACAAGGTGAATTAAATGACTCATCGATAGTTATTAAATGGCAAGTGTCTTTGAAGCCAGAGAACCCCAATGACCTTCACAAACCTACTAAAAAATTTCCAAGTTTTCCATTAGCCAAAAGACATGTGGGAACATGTCTCTAGACACAGAATAGGAAAAAAACCAAAGAAGTAAGCAAGTATATATTTTTGACTTCCTTCTTCCCACTACAAGTCTTAACACCCCCTCCCTCACGTTGTGAATTCACTACAGAGACGCTCAGTGATTGTTTTATTGCATCTCTAGATCTGAAAGATGGCAATGTGATTTCAAACAATGTAGTCATAAAAAAACCCAAAAAAGCCTCTTTTACAAGTGTTTACCAGTGCTTTTCTACATCAGTTACCAGAAAGTAAAGGGTCTCTCGTATGGCCCCAAGCACTCATCAGAATTCCCTGCTTTCATTGTAGGGCATTGGTATTTGGAGTAATTTTAATGTACTTTGAAAAAAAAAATTGTGCGTAGGCCAAAGATAAGGAAAATTTAACCACAGAGGCCAAAATCCCTTAGAAATATTTCTAAAAGATGGTAAGATAAAGTTTTCTGTTTAAAGGACTGGTTTTTATAAGTGCTTGCTTTTAATATTTTATTTGGGGGATAAACTTTGCAGTTTTTTGAGACACCTAAATATTCAAAAATCCTACCAACATACTCTAGCAACTGCCCTCTCATTCATATAAAATAATTAACAGAAGAAGTGTCTTCTGAATGGAAATATTTCCGGTAACAGCTAGTAAAACAGAAAAGATAGAAGCATGTAAAAATTTGATCCTTGAGAACAAGCTTTTTTCTGTGGCTTTCAAGACACCCCATTACATTAGAACAGTTTCTAAAACAAGTTTTATCTCCTACAAATCCTCTTTTGTTTCAGTTATACAGTATCGTTAACATTCCTGATAAATTATCCTTCTCAAGCAGCTGTTCTCTGTTCTAACTGTACAATCACCGCTGACCTGAAGCATCTTACCACTTCCCTCTGTAAATGCTTGCTTTTGACCACCTAGAAAAACAAATATAACGCAGGCATAGGTAATTTTACACGGCTAGTAGCTTTATTTTTAAAGTTAAAACAATTAATTTTTTGTAACAGCTTTACTGAGATATAATTTGCATGCCGTAAAATTCACCCTTTTGAAGTGCACAAATCATTGGGTTTTCGTATATACACAAAGGGATGCAAGCACCATCACTATCTAATTCTGAAACATTTTCATCACCAGAAAGAAACCTGTATTAATTAGTGGTCACATCTCAGTTCCTCTCCCCTCAACCTCTGGCAACAACAGGAATCCCTGTCTATCTCTATGCAGTTGTCTGTTTCAGGGTATTTCGTACAAATAGAATCACACAACATGTGGCCTTTGTGTCTGGCTTCTCAACACCATGTTTTCAAGGCTCATCTGTGTTGCAGTATGTATCAGTCTTCCTTTCCTTTGTATTGATGAATAATATTTTACTTACTAGACATACCCCACTTTGTTTATCCATTTATCAGTCTGTGGATATTAGGACTGTTTCCACATCTGACCCTTGTGAACAATGCTGCTATAAACATTTGTGTACAAGGTTTTGCGTGGACATTACTCATGGCTGCCATAACAAAATACCAAACACTAGGTGACTTAAGCAACAGAAATTGACTCTTTCACTGTCTGGAGGCTGGAAGTCCAAAAGCAAGGTGCGAGCATGGTGGGTTTCTGCTGAAATCTCGCTTCCTGGCTTGCAGAGCTGGTCACTTTCTTGGTGAGTCCTTGCATGGCTTGAAGAGAGAGAGGGAGAGGTTGTGAGAGAGCTAGAAAGTCACTAATCCCACCAGGATGGATGGCTCTACTGTCCTGAACTCATCTAAGCGTAATTATCTCCAAAAGATCTCATTCAAAATGCCATCCACTGAGGGTTAAATCTCCAACATACAGATTTGGGCAGAAGGACAAACATTCTGCCCACAGCAACATGTTTTCATTTGTCCCGGGCACATACCGAGGGGTGGAATTACTGTGTGACATGGTATGTCTGTGGTCAACATTTGAGGACTGACAGACTCTTTTTCCAAAGCAGTTGTACCATTTTACACTTTCACTAACAACAGAGGAGGATTCCAGTGTCTCCATGTCCTCAAAAACACTTGTGATGGTTTATCTTTTTTTATTTCAGCCATCCTGGTTGCTTGTGTTTTGGGTGTTACATTTAAGAAACCACTGGTTAAAATTAACTTTAATAAATATGTTATTTAACCCAGTTTACTCAAAATATCACCACTCACTGTAAAATGAATAAATATAAAATTTATAAGTATGAATTTTCATTCAATATAAAATATAAATCACTATAAAAATTATTAATGAAATACTTCTTTTTTTATACTGTCTTTAAAATCTGGTGTGTTTTACACATGCAATACAACTCTATTTAAAAAAAAAAACAAAACAGAGCCCAGTGGTAGAAAAGTTAGTGAAACTGCCAACTGTAGTAACTCAGAAGATGAAAAAATTATCTCAAAACTTGTAGGTTTGGCTAAAGAGATTCTAGGAGAAAAGATGAAAGTCCTGGTTATCTTCTTTTAACTGTGTATAGGGTACTTCCTATGTACTTCCTTTAACTGCATAGAAGAGAGAAACAAGATACAAGAAGAAATTGTTTCATTTTTAATCAGAATTTAGTAGAAATACAAAGTGCCCAGGGCAGTGTCTTCAGTCAGCAAAAGATCCTCAAAGTGAAAAATAGTTTTAAGGAAAAAAGCAATTACAAGGCTGCAAACAGAACTTGGCCCCAGGGTCAAGACTAATTCAAGAATGTAGCTGGACGTTTTTTGGTGAAGCCCTCAGAAGGACAGGAGTTAGTGACTCATAGGTTCTGTCACCCAAACTAAAGGGCTTCTAAGACTCTTAAGGGCATTGGTTTGACTCCGCCCTACTCGCAGGCCAAAGCAGAGACTGTCCTGTCTTGAAGACGTTTTTGTGAGGATGGCTTTTCTCTAACGTATTTAACTATGCTCTGATACATAGGAGACCCACATGATTTTAAAGGCGATTTTAGCCGATAAACTAGGTAATTCCATGGTTCAATAAAAAAAAGAGTATAAGAGAATTAAAACTTTTATGTGTAAACATTTTAACTTAAAAATTATCATGAGATAAAATCACATGGTCAAATAAGGAAGCACATTACAAATATATTTTTCTTTATATTTAAGTTTGCAAAGAGCCTACTGGCTCTTTTAAGTAATTAAATTCTGTATGAACCATCTACGCATGTTTAACAGCTTTATGTATGTATCTATATGTGTTTTATATATATATATATGTATGTGTGTGTGAGATATCTGAATTGGCCTGTCTTTTCTCATCATGAAGCTTTCAATGCTTTGTATGGTGGTAATGAAAGCAACTGACCTCGTTAAAGACTTAATTCATCCAAAGCAGCTGCGTTAGTAATGCCATACTAACAAGTTAGTTCCATTGGCCCATTTTCCTCTGTGACTGCCATAACTTGCTCTGCAAGAGACAAAGCATTATTTAGAAGAGTATGTATTTATACCAAGTAAACAGAGAGTAAGAGGTTGATACAAAGGTCAGCCATCATGAGCATTACCTGGTGAGCCATTTGTGGCTTATACTTGACATTGTCAAAACATAGCTGGAATGTTACGCCTATAACATGATCCCTTATCTGTCACCTGTTGCACATAGGTCCACTGGTTTTAACTATCTTCAACTTTACTTTAAAAAAATAAGCCCAAAATGGCAATGACCATGTCTGATTTTTTAAATGTCGTATCTATTTTATTTGACAGTTCCCTTCACTTAATCTCATTATTGCAGCTACAAAACAGCATTTAAAATTTCCAAGATACAGACACACTGCCTTTGCTTTCACTTGCTTATATACCCGTCCCCATGTTAAATGACCGTTATAAAGTATTTCCTTTCAACTCTTGTTACCTGTAAATACACAGATTACAAGGATGTGTTGGCTTTTCTTTTGGATTCAATAACTGAAGTTTCATTTTTTGGTGACATCTTTAGGCATTCTTCCAAAAACATCAGCACTGTTCAGCGTCTATAAATGGATGGCGGTTTATGTATTGCAGTTGGGGGCAATGCGAGGGTGCTCGTACATGCATACATTTGCAGAAAGAGAAAAGTAGTCAGGGGGAATGAAGAGGAAATACTTTCTATCAGATGGTCATTATGCTTTACTGATTTTTGAAGCTATTCCATACCACACTGGAACCAAGTCAGACTCAACCTTAGAAGTTTGTCTTCACTCATCTTCTTGGGGTTCATTACAGTGCCCAAATTTGTTAAATTCCTTTCTGTATGAGGCCACAGTTGTTCCCTTCTTAGAATCCTTTTCTTGTCAGAAACACCTAGTCACCTAATTGGAACCCCCTCTCATTCTAAACTGACTGAAAATTCTTGGCTTATATTCCAGCCCCACATCTAGGCAAGCCTCTGCTAGCCCCTGGTTTCCTCCTCTTCTAGGAACACGTGATCTTTTTTTTTTTTTCTTTCCGGAGGCTGACATTATAGCTTGCCCCTCTGGGGAGGATAATTTGCTCATTGTGGATTAGTTGCCTTCAGCAGGTAAGTCTCACCTGGGTCACATCCTTTAAGGGTACGTCCACGGACGGAACTGCTTGAAAACTTTCACTGGAATGTGCAAAATTCTGCCCTGGCTTGTCTTGCTGTGTGCTGCACTCTCTTTCCAGGGCTAATGTTCTTTCAAAAACGAACACCATTATGACTGAATCAGTAACCTTTTTGCATTTTATTTCATCCTTTTTTTTTGAGGGGGGAGGTTTCCATGCTGCCCATCAAACAAGCTGTACCTAAAGGAATGTAAACTGGAATTCTGGAAATTTCTGACTCAGCCATGACACAAAACCTCTGTAGAAGTTTGCCTTAATCTGTTCAGCCTAATTTCTACGTGAGTTGAATAAACTGGGTAATTAGTAAGTGTATGTGTGGGGTGGGATGGAAGGAAAGTTCTTGACGTCACGTACAGTGTCCACACCTAAAATAAGAAATTTGGGCCGTCTGGCCAACTAAATACAAAATATCTGCTACCCTATAATCTGCTCGGGTTAGCATCATGTATTTCAAGTAAAGGCTAGACTTTGTCATAAAGAAGTTTGTGTGCTTGCACAATTTGGTCTTGAAAAAAAAACTCTCACAACCAGTAACGTCATTAAGAAACAGGTGTTACCGTAATGACCCTCTTCACACTCAGCCATTTTAACCCTGCAGTCTGTGGCACACTGAAGTGCAGTTTTCCCTACTTACGGCTTCTGGAGATCCACCAATTGCATGAGTTGCATATAGATGCATTTGGGGAAGGGGGAAGTGGTCAAAGCTTTTACGGTATTCTCAAAAGAGACTTGCTCTTCTACAAAAGGGTGATAACTGGTACTTTACGTTAACTGATATTTTGGAAGATATTGAAAATACAGATGTAACATGGTAGTTTAAATGATTAAAGATGATACTGTTTTTTTTTTTTTTCCAAATTATCTTTCCATGATTGTCTACGGCTTTCCCTTTATATTAATTTCCTGTACTCATTCATCATTACATGAACCCATTATTCAACTGCATCCAATGTGCTGTGCTTTTTTAAAGCACACTAAAAATGATGACTATTATCTGCCGGGTGGAATCATTTCAAAGGGAACAAGAAAGTGAAAAATATTGTGCAACTACAGACTTTTTGCTGCTTGAATTGTGAGTAATTTGTAAATGACGGAAGAATACAAATAAAGTAGTTTCTGACAGGAAAGTGTTTTACAATAAATTAAAGGAGTATGTGGAAGAAGCAAACTTTTAAAACTCACAGAGCAATAAATTAGAAGTTAACCAACATGTGTGCTTAAATGCGCCAGAGTAACTAACCTAATTTCTAAAACTCATTAATACTTTCTTGAAAGTTTTATAACGTCACGATATGTCTTTCTTGTGCCAGATGTACCATTTTGCTTCTTGGAGAGTTACAAAAATCCCATTATAAATCATGTAAAATATTGCATATACACTCACCAACCTATTCATTTTTCAAAATAGAAGGCAAACTTATTCCGACTGTAATTGGGGGATTCTAATTTTGTGGTTAGCAGAAGAGTCAGAATTCCTTAAAAAAACAACAAACAGAAAAGTATTCTTTCCAACACTTGATATGATAGCCATCATCCAAGATGTCCAATGATCGCTGTCTCCTTGGATGCAAACACTTGCAGAATGGACTCAATGTGTGAGGAAAACTGAACACACAACCTGCTGACTTTGAAGACAGAGGAAGGGGAAGTTGAGCCAGAGTCTGGACAGCCCATAGAATCTGGGGGAAGGGTCACCAGACAGCTAACAAGCAATTAGGAGTAGCAGTCCTATGACCACAAAGAACTGAATTTGCCACTAGCTTGAATGAGCAGAGAAAGGGGTTCTCCCCTTTAGTCTCCAGAAAGGAGCACAGCTCTGCTGAGACCTTGGTCTTCATCTTGTGTGATGCATGTGAGGCTTCTGACCTACAGAACCGTAAGATTGATTTGTGACATCTCAGGCCACTGATGGTAATTTTTTACAGCCATGACAGAAAACTAATACCAATGCATTTTGCACGTAGGAGGGATGTGAATGACTGAGCACCAGAGAGTGAAGAGTGATAGCCAGCCTTCAAGGTGGCCACCAACTACTTCATCAATAGAGGGCGCTGTAGAGACTTTGCGGGAAGAAAAGGCTTTCACTTCCTGGTTCCAGTGGGCTCACCTGGCTGACTCCTGAAGCACCTGTGGTTCCCTGGCTCCCATTTCCTGCAGTAACACCCACTTCTCCAGCACAAGCTCCTGAAGGGCAGGTGGCTTCTGGTGTCTGTAGTGAGACACAGTCCAGGAAGCGCTTTCCCCAGAACCTTCAAGGGCAGATTTCCAGCAAGTTCCAGAGCGCAGATTCCTGGCAAGGTCCACACGTGCACTGCTGTGGAGGTTTCTCTGCTGTTCAGTGAGTCACAGTCACACCTGCAGCCAGGTGTGCATCTCAGCCCTGGGGAGGGGGCTCTTCCTTGAGTGTTCTCTCAGTCCCAGATGTTCCTTCTTTCTTCCGTTCCTATATTCCTTAGCATTCTCTCGACTTATTAGCTAATTCTTCATTATTCCAGTCCCCTGTTATTCTCAATGATTCTTTATATTACACTTTTCCTATTCAAGTTGCCATGAAGTTCCTCTCTCCTGATTGGACCCAGACCCAGTCACTTCTGGATTTGGATTATGAAAGACACTGTAGGTTCTGTTTGTCACACACTCTGTGAAGATGGCAGCCATGATCTGCAATTGGAGAGGTCCATGCAGCGAGGAGCTGGAACTTCGGGCCAGCAGCCACATGAGGGAGCTTGAAAGGGAATAACCCAGCCAAACTGTTGGGCATTCAGGTGAGACCGCAGCCCTGCCTGACATCGTGACCGCCATCACCTGAGAAGCCCAGACCACCTGATTAAGCTGCTCACAGACTCCTGGCCTCAGAAACCAAGGGAGATAAGAAAAGTTCGTGGTTTTAAGCCATGAAGTTTTGGCATAATATGTTATGTAGCAAACAATTAATAAATACACTTGGTTTCAAGCTTACGTTAAAACTAAATCAAACTATTTGTATACCAAATCTTTACAATGGAACCTCTTTGTAATCAAGAATTTTGATCAGTTGACAGAGCATTCTTCTTCCACAAGATGCTCAGACTGGCACAGGAATCTCATGAAACACAGTGTGAAGATTGCAGTTGCTTCCGATCGCTGCCGAAGTGTGACCAGAAGAAATGTGTTGCCCTGCAGAGCTTCAGTCTCTCAGAATATGACAAATACCACGTGCTTCAAACAGCCATTGGTGTGAAGTAAATGGATGAATGAATGCAAAAGACTTAACAAGGTGCTAGGAAAAGGGTAGACTCTATTGCAATTAACCCAATAAAACTTAAAGCCGCATACAGAATTAGGACAAGTCCTAGCAGTCTGTGTAAAAATAATTTGATCTGAAGCATATATTTTTATGAACTCACCTCCCAAGCACACTATGACAGAAGCTCGTCACCATATTGCATTAACTGCTCATTTATTTCTCTACAATTTCCACCAGATTATGTTATGTTCCTCTTTTTCATGATGGTAGCCTCAACACCTAGAATAATATCTAACATAATAGTCAAACGATGGTGTCTGCTGAATAAGTGAGGACTCTATGTAATATAATAAGATTTCTGAAGAGCTTACAGCTCTCCTTGGCAGTGTTGAACTGAATTTAAAATATCCTCACTTTTTAAATGATGTTAATATTAAATATTTGGAACAACATCAGAATCTATAATTAATAGCAAAAGCTGCTGCAAATACACTTTACAATCTTCACGGAAATAAAATGCAAGAATGCTACATCTTTTAACAATATTTCAGACCTCTTCCCACAATAATCAACAGTTTAAGAAACCTGCGGTACACTGCTTATATTTTGTATTTCTTTGGCCCTTAGTAACAATTTACTAATACTGTCCACTGTAACAGTTACCAATACTCTAGAACAATACTCTCTCTTGGCTGCCAGTTTCCCTCACCCCTGGCTGGTGATGTCACCTCTTTCGTCACATGGAATTTAATACATGTCCAGTCAAGGACAACGTGTTCCATATTTACAATGAAATTACGGTTTCCTCTTCAGAAGGCAAATCCTTTGTTTCAAAAATTTGAAGGATTCTTAAAATAGAATGGCTATATTTAGGTGCTGAAGAAAGTCTAATTCAGGAACAACTTTCTGGCACCAGTCCCAAGGCATTTTCATTTGATTATGGATTGAATATGTTTTCATTCATTTTAAACTCACGCAACGCTGTGTGTTGTTCTGAGATAGGCGAACGCATCTTGGTAGACAATTTGGCCTCAAAAATTATGCCACTCTGCTTAAAGGACCTATTTCAGTGGACACATTGGAAAGATAGCCTTACGCTTGGTGACACACATTCAGGGATCAAGGTCACATTGGTCCATGGTAAAGTGGACCCAGGTAGCGTCTGCTTCCTTGGTAATGAATGGACATCGCTAAGTTATAACACATGAGCTGTGATCCACAGAGGCTGCAGAGGCTGGAAAGTACACCTCCAGTGGACCTCTCCCCCTGCCTTGGTGGGTTCCACTGTTCTTGTCTTTGTTTTCTGTTCATTTTTGCCTTCTTTGTCATTCTTTGGCTCATCTTTCTTGTGCAGCTTCATCCCAGCTTTGGGTTGAAAATAATTGTTAGAAGTTCATCTCTTTCCTCGTCATTATCATACATTCATGAATTATTTCAGGCTGTGCACAGGCTTTTTAATAAATTCATTTCTTCCCATTTTGGAGTGAACTGGGGTTCCCTCAGTGATTCTGCTGGCAACGCACTTCCCAGTTAGACCAAGGCACTGTGGCATTCCTCACGCAATAACTTAGCTATTGTAGTAAGCCGGAGAGGGTCAAGGACATCTCTTTAAGATCCAACTCCAGCTCTTCTGGTAGCTTCTCTGAAATGCACTTTGCACGTCTGTAAAACTGCATAGTAACAACCATCCCACTTCCATCACTGGGTTGTGGTGAGGATTGTATGTGACATCGCTTGTGAAAATGTTCCACAAGCTGCCGTGTCTTTCAAAGCCATGAGGTCTATGACTCCTGTTTGCCCTCTTCCCTGGAGTTGTATCTTTCTGCATAAAGGTCCTCTCCCCAACCTGCTGCAACTGGTTCATCCTGAAAGGCCAACTCAGACTCAGCTTTCTCCCAGCATCCTTGGGTCTTCCAATGCTGAGTTTCTTTAATTAATTGTATTCATCCATTTCAAACTTGTCATCAGGTCCTACATTGTAGAATGTGTTTACTCAGTGGGGTTCCGTGTGGCCAACCCCATGGCCGGCTGATCATCGCACCCCTGGTACATGTGCCACAGGTCTCCTGCACACACCTGTGGGAGGTACAGGACGTGTTATAGTTCATCTTGCACCGTCTCTCTTTTCATAATGCCCCTCCTACTCCTCTTTCCTCTCCCTTTCCAAGCCTCTTGGCATGAGATGCTTCCAGGAAAATACTGAAAAAGGACTTCAGCAGTTTAAATCTTTTAATTTATACGATAATACTTCTACTAAATTTTTCACTTTAAATTTCTGAGTTAAAAATTTAATTTTTACTTCTCACACTTTGTCTACTCAAAATGAATACCTCCGTCTAGCCAATGAACAGGACAGAGTAACATTTGCCCTGTGCAACTGATTAACTGAATTATCTCTCTAAAAAATAGTTCCAGGTACAACTTGAACGGCAAACCCCAATCCAAATGAGGATGGAGATTCAGCTTAAAACAATGCCTGTCAACAAATGCAGTTAATTTCCCCCCTGCCCCCAGAAACTTGGGAATACTTTTCAGGCCAAATATTTTGATTGACAGGGAAAGGGTATCTGGCTCACCCCGTCCTGTCTTTAGCACCATCCAGAGCTCCATTGATAAAGAGAGTAAAGAGACAGGGAGGTCTCACAATATTTTCCTCATCTTCATTTATTTGCTTTTTAAAAATGAGTGGGCTGAGTGGGGAGGGTGTAGCTCAGTGGTAGAGCACGTGCTTAGCATACACGAGGTCCTGGGTTCTATCCCCAGTACCTCCATAAAAAAAATTAAAAATAAACAAATAATAGCACATTGAGAGACACTGCAGTGCTGTGGCTGGGAAGCGGGGGGTTGGGCAGGCTGTGCATTTAAAACCCAGGTTTGGAGGGAGGGTATGGCTCAGGGGTAGAGCGCATGCTTAGCATGCTTGAGGTCCTGGGTTCAATCCCCAGCACTTCCATTAAAAAAATAATAATAATAATTACCTGAATATGGGCCTAGTTATAATCACATCATGAAAATTCAAGACCTTGCTGTGGAACTATTCATTATCTTCCAAAAATCTGTTTTGTAGCCAAGGAAAAATATGTTACAATATTTTTTATTTCCCTTGTAAACACCTTACGAGCAAATCTGTTGATTTTGACATTCAAGACTTGAATAGGTGTCCTGTACCTCACCTTCCTGGAATAAGATATTTTTTTGCTGAACAAAATATTATGCAAGGAATTTTTTTCATGATAATTTCTCTACCTGCCCTCCAAGATATACAGTCTCAAAATATTCCATTAAACATTAAGTTTTTCAAAAAGCGATTGGTCTAAGTTTGCACAATCCAAGCAAAGTCCACAAAACACTTTGCAAACTCTGTTTAATTAAACACAACACCACACCTCTGCTTTAATTGTCACGATCATAGTTTCTTACAGACAATTTTTAATGAGTTTGCACTTTGCTATACCCCTCATATATTTTCCTCTCCTTCCAGGCCCAGGTGATGAAATTGTGATCAACATTATGAAATTGGATCACAATTATTTCTTTAATCAAAACAAACCAAGCCTTATGCCATAGGTGTGGAAATCCATATTGCTCTGCCATCCAATTGCAGTCATATTTTGTAATCAGCACTTTTGGCCAAACACGTGGTGTAAATTATATGGAAAAATGAGAAGGCATGTTCTGTCTCATGCTGTTGCCAGGTATGTTTCATATTTAGATATAAACAATGAGGGAAATTCACATTTCACAACAGTTGAGTCATTTCTGCCACTGTGAATGCTTGTAGTTTATTTGTAGTTTCTCATGATTTTATTAATAGCAAGGCTGTTTGCTCGTTTGAGATTTGTTTTTGCTCTTGAATTATTACATTCCCACCAGGCTTTCTTTGGTTATTTATTTCATTACTAAGCAATAATTCAATAGAAGCGTCTCTCAGAGAGAAACTCAAACCTCAAATACTAATCAACTGCCTTTTATGCTCCAGGCAAGGAAGGGGCTGTGGGAAAAAACAAAACAAAAAACAAAAAACACTGTAAGACATGATCACAAGTTTGCTAATATCTCCTGCACTTCTTATCTAAAATCTAGGGTTCCTGTGAGTTAATACCCATGAATTCTACTCTGAAGACCCTCAACAGAAACATCGTTGACAGCTTTTTTGCAGAGGTGTCTGTGAAAAAATCAGAAGCCAGCCCAAATTGTAATTGTTCCTCTTTCCCTTACAATTACATGAAGGGGTTGAGAGCCTTAAGGTGACCTTAGGATGGCATCAAGCTGAGTGGAAGAATTGCCTTTCAGTCCAATAGAATTTTCTGATTTCCACACTGAAGTACTAGGACAGGTTAGAGAAAAATCTCCACTTCTGCACGAGGAGAATATACAGAAAGTGTTTTAAGAATATTTTCACCTCGGCCGTTCCCGTTTTTCTAGCCTTTGTTTCAAACAAGAGTCTATTGCTCTCCAAATCTCTGAGAAAGACGAGTTACATGAGACTAGAAGAATGAAGATCCATAAAATAACGATCAACCTTTTTATTCAGCATTTCCAATTGAAATTCCTGTGTGAGCAAATATGTTTTCTAGACACCGTTATAAAAACAGTCAACCAGGGTGCTTGCAGAAAAGATGGAAATTTGTATACGAATATTTCTTCTGCCTTTTTCTCCAGCTCTTCTCTAGTCTAGAAAATGTATCTATTACTGTACAATCTTTCAAATTCCATTATTATTTGAATAATAATCACAAATTAATGATGTGGAATCACCTGCCCATTTTCTTGGAGGAAAATAACCCTATACTTCAGTAACTAAAACTTCTATTTCCACAAACTAATTAAAAGCCCTTGTGGTACAGACATCAGAAAAAAAACAGGTGTTTCATTTAGTTTCTCTCCCTTCAAGGTTGAATGATTGCAATTCAAACTTCCCTGTGATTCCTTTCAAGTCAAGGGCAGTCCCATCGCCCAAAATCGCCGACCACACAGCAGTACTCTGCTGTCCCACACGGGGATTTGGACAGAATACAAATCAAGAAAAGAAAGCAACCTGTTTTTATAAGACAATATGTTAAATTATGAGTGGGATTTTTCACAATAGATTTTGGAGATTCTAGCTCAGCGAAAGGAAAAAAAAAAAGGCTCAAATCCTGTTTGCTTTTCTCTTTGATCGATTAGGTACATATGCATATTTTTTCATCTTTGAAGAGATGCGGCCCACTGGAGGAGATATATTTCATTCTTCTTTCCTCAAATGTAATCATCTTATCGAAACCACATCTCTAGGACGTGTTCTTGTGAGGACAGGGTGCATTACACATGATTTTATAATACACACAGTAACTTTGGACAGCTTCAGCCTTATTCTTGCTGTTAATTATTTAGACTCTGACATATTGCAATAAGACATTTCATCAGGCACTCCTGTCCAGGGCATGATAAGCATGCTGGTCATGCAAAATACATGGATCCGGGTGGAAAAGAATGAGTTTGGTGGATTACATCTGTCCCTGTGAACGATTACTGTTGAATATAATAGGGCAACGCACTGCAAAAATAAAGCTTGTCTTCTCTTGTTAGAGGTGAGACAACTGCCTCTAATGAGATACAGAAATTCAAGTGTGAGTTATTAATTATGCACACAAAAGCTACACCTGCTTGCTTAATCTCACGTTTGTGTCTGTACATAACTACAGAGCAAAACGTCCCGATGGCCAAAGCTGGTGCTAGCTCACAGTGGCTCTTGCCAGAAACGGCAAGACGTTCCATTCGGCCACCGTTGACCACGCAGGGAAGACACAAAGCCTTGAACACTCGACAGTGCAACGGCAGGTCCAGATTCTCGTTCGCTCTCTAATACACGTGACTTCCCTCCGGATCTCAGAGTCATCATCTGTAGAAGGAGATCCTTGAACTAAACTGTCTTTCGATACAACTCTAGTTTCAAAACATTCCTTGATTCTTTAGACAACAGAACTTTTAAAAATTGAATGAACCTGGTAGCTTTCTGCCTCTGCCAGCAGAGAATTTACTGGAAGAATAATGTAAGCTGTCCCTCTTAGGAATGCCAACGTGAGGGACATGGAGGTCCATCATTCAGGAGAAAGAGTGTAATATAATACTTTATTTCACTAGGAAATGTTGCCCACCAGAGTAGGAGGAGAGGAAGTCTGGGATTGGGTCGATTTGCACAGAGGTTTCTGGAAAAGGAAGAACAAAACCCCACACATTTCAATCCTGCAGATTTTGAAATTAGCACAAGCAGTTTGAGTAGACCTTGCAGATACCTTCTACTAAATTCCCCTGGCAGAAATGGACACCAAGGTCCCTGGAGAAAGGGACTCTGGTCTGTTGATCGAGTATCAGCACGAGTAAATGTGTGAGGGGCTGGCGCCATCAGCCTGTGTCGACAGGTGGTGGAGAATGCCCCTCTGGACCTACTCATCCTGACCCAGTGCTGTGGTCCAGTGAACAGTAACCACCAGGGGAGTGTGAACTACATGAGCATTTTCTGCAATATTGAGAGGAGTCAAGAGCAGTGAGGAGGCATCCCCTCAGCAGGCTAAGAGCATCCCTCTGAGAGCACTGGATGCAGTCTCAGAACTGCGTTCAAAAACAGTCCTCATGGACAAGGACCTTCAGTTCTCTCCTCCGCCTGACATTTGGAAGAGCGTCAGCCTATGTGGACCTAGTTGGGGCTTTAAAAGAGGCTGAGATAATGAGCTTGCTTTTAATAAGATCAAGTAACATTTCAAAATATTAATTGGAAAAAAATTTTAACGTGAAGAATGTGTAACCCAGGTTGGCAAATCAAGTCAATTGCTCTCATATTTTATTAACTTAAAAAAAAATACAAAGTAATATATTTTCAGTGCTCAAAACTTAGGGACCCTAGATAAATAGAAACAGAAACCAACAGTAGTATCTCCATTCAGAAATAATGACTGCTATGTGTAGAAAACAAACTTGTGGTGACCAAAACGGAGGGGGGAGGAGAGAGGGAGAAATTAGGGGAATGGGATTAACAGATACAAACTAGTATATTTAAATTGATAAGCCACAAGAATTTACTATATAGCACCTGAAATTATACCCAATATCTTATAATAACTTATGAAGGAATAAAGTCTGCAAAAATTCTTAATCACTTTGCTGTACAACTGCATTGAACACCATATGACAAAGGAACTAGACTTCAATTAAAATAAAAAGAAATAATGACTGCTAAAATTTTGAGTCATCCATGCTAGATACACCTCTATCTTTATAAAAATGGATCACATGGCTTTGTTTGCTTGGCAAAATACTGTGGACATTTTATCATGTGTTCAGCAATTCTGTAATATAACTCTAACAGATATATCCTATTTCACAACATGATTTGCCATCATTTGGTGAGCATTCTTTAATTGTTGGAAATTCAAATAATTTTCAGTTTTTAAAATAATGCTAAAATGAATACCTTGAACATGTCTCTTTACCTGTATCTCTGATTATTTCATTAAAACAGAATTGTTGGATTAAAACATAATATTTTATAACCTTTGAGACAAAAATGTATGACTCTATTAAGAATAAGTGGACAGGGAGAAAGCAGCAAGTAGACAATGTATAAATGTATCTAATTGTATTTCTGTCTACAAATTGTGTTCAAAATTGTAAACTTAAATAAATATCACATTTGCATTAGCACTACTCATATTAAGTTATGCAAATGATGTTGTAGTTTATAAATGGAAAATCACGCTGTAATTAGTCTCATAAATAGGCATAACTGACTGAAGACTTGCTCCCAGGCTTGTGATCTCATATCTTAAGGTTACACCGTGGAGATGCTTGTGGAATAAACAGCAATAAAAGCAGTGCATTGTCAAAATTAAAGTAAAAAACTGCATTTATAGTTACCCCTTAGCTGTTTTTTTTAACAAAAGAAAATTTCCCATTATAACAGAAGAAGTGGGAAAATATGAGGTTGGAATATTATTCCAATGCTGAATTGTAATAGAGTCCCTGGGGAAAAAATCACCCCACGCTACGCAGTATCGTAAGCAAAAGCACCTGTTCAGAACTAATTTCAATCTGCATTATTATTTCCATTTCCATAGATCACAGAGGAATTAAAGTTATTCTAGACAGAAGTCGAAGGACAAGACTCTTCCCTTGAAAACCCTTGAGTTCATTTGATTGAAAATAATAATAATAACAAAAGTAATAGAAAAACAATCAAAGCAAGAAACCCAAGAAATGCAAAACAAGATTAGGACAGAAAGGAAAGAAGGAAGAGAAAAAGAAAGAGAGAGAGAAACCAAGATGCTTGGTAACCAAATACCGGGGAAACGGTTGCTGCAGAGTGCAATGTAAATATCATATATACATATGCACATATGTAATAAATTTCAATATAGTAAAAATAATAAGCAACAAAATTATGAAATCTTTTATAGAAGATCGTCAATTGATACACGTTAAAATCAAAACAGGTAACTTTAAAACATCATAGTTCTTTTTGTTATACTTCTTTTTAAATCTTAGTGACTTTCCAGGCACTAATAACCCTTATGAAACAAATATGACTTTTACGAATTTCTTTATCCAAGTTAATTTAGGCAAAATTTAAAACTTCCTCTTTCAAAAATAACAGGTATCTTATGATCCTGTTGGCACAAAGCTATTTCTAGCTATCTATTCATCTACTTACGCTCCCTTATCAAAGTGTATATTAAGATTCTTTTCTGCAGCCATCATTCCCGTGGATCGCAGATAGATTATCTGAAATAATGTCCATTGTAAGTCAGTGCTGCTTAATGCATGGTGGCAAGATTTGTGGGGATTTGTTGTCTTTTTTTTTTTTTTTCTATTGCTTGATTTTTTAAAAAAAAAATGAACAAATATATATTTTTATTTATAAAAGAAGGAAGGTAATACTTCTTTTCTAAAAGAAACATTAGATTAACATCTCTTTAACAAGTTCTAAAAAATATAGTTAGATGGCTCTTTATATTCTTAATTATAATCTACTCCTATATGTATTATAATACAGGTAAGCACAGATACAACTAGGGAGGTATTAAAAGACCCAGAGGAGCAACTAATCTGGCCTTGAGATGCAGTAGGTGTTGAAGATGGGTTCTAAGGGCTGAATAGGAGCTTTCTGGATGGAGACTAACCGGATGAGGTGCGTAAGGAGGTGTCTGATTGGCCCAGTGGGCTGTCTGTGCAAACAGCAAGGAGTCACATGGCACACACCTTTCATGGAGCTGCACATAGTTCAGCATCGCTGAAGTGAAGGAGGCAACTATGACTCAGACTGGTCAGAAATGAGGAAAGAGATGTGGACCCTGATGTCACAAAGTTTCCGGTCTAGTGAGCAGTGCAAGTCAACAGACGCGCACACGTAACGTGATAAAGCACTCAGATAGGAGAAAAGTAGGGTGCTCACGGGACTCTACAGCGAGGTCCACTGATCCAACCTTGGAGTCAGAGGAGGCTTCCTGGAGGAGTCACATTTAAGCGAATCTTCAGAGGCAGTAGGAATTAGTAAGCCAAGGGAGCTGGATTACTGTGTGAGAAGAATATGACGAGGAAAACAGAGGAGAGCGATGCTACGCTGGGACAAGGAAGTTGTGATGGAGGCACCAAATGCGAGAGGTGGGGAGGAAGCAGGATTTCCTGGAGTATGTTAGGGACAAACACAAGCAGATCAGCTGAACTCAGATCTGGAAGGGCCTACCAGTCATGCAAAAGAGTTGGGCTGTTTTCTGGGACAAGTGGGGGCCACTGAGAATTGTAAGGTTCGTTTTCAGTTGTAGAAAGATCACTGTGGGCGGGCAGTGGGCAGAGGAGAGGCAGAGGGCAGTTAAAAGTCACCTTCTTCCACCTGCCCACCTCTAAAACCCACACTTTCATTCTCTGCCCTTGGGGATGATTCAGTCCTGTCCAAGGTCATCCTCAGAAACAAGAAAACAGAACCTCAGATGGAGTCCAGCAGCTCCTACCTTTGGAGCCTATAAACAGAATCCTGGAGACTCAAAACAACACAAAGTCTTGGATGGGAAGGAGGCAAGGTAGGTCAAAAAAACACAAAATTAATGTGATGGATGATCAGCACAACCTAAATGTACAGTTATAGGATGATAGAGTAATACATTATCAGACCCCTTGTTATGGACTGACTGTGTGCCTGCAAAAGTCGTACGTTGGAATTTAATCTCAATGTGATGGTTTTTGGAGGTGGGGCCTTACGGAGTCATTAGGTCATGAGGGTGGAGCCCTCAGGAGTATGATTAGTGCCTTTATTCAAAAGGCTGGAAAGCTGGCTTGCTCTTTCCTGCATGTGAGGATAAAAGGAGAAGCTGTCAGTCTGCAACTGCAAGAGAGTCTCACCAGGACCCGACTGTTCTGGCACCCCGATCTCGTACTTCTGTCTCCAAAACAGTGAATATAAATGTTTGTTCTTTAAGCCACCCAGTATCTGCT
The DNA here is from genome assembly GCF_048773025.1 of Camelus bactrianus. Classification (NCBI taxonomy): domain Eukaryota; kingdom Metazoa; phylum Chordata; class Mammalia; order Artiodactyla; family Camelidae; genus Camelus; species Camelus bactrianus. The sequence goes on from NC_133573.1 coordinate 26,800,748, forward strand.
ATTTTGTTAGAGCAGCCTGAGCTGAGTTGACTAAGACATTTTCCAATTAGAGAATGTAGCCTTTGAATTTTTTACTGACCCCCAGAAAGGAGCTGCTTATCAGTTTATGAAGTATCTCTCTGTTCTTCTTGAATTTAAGATAGTTCCCCAGAGTGGCTTCATCCTGCATGCTCCTCAGAAGTGTCACTCCCTGCTTACTCGGAACCAGTGGCCCAGCACTGGGCCAGAAGTTTCTCCTTTCAGGGTAAATTCCTTTTTCTTGGTGTACTTCCCAAAGAGGCAAAGAAAGACTTTTCTGTCCTTTTAATTTTGACCCTCTTTGCCCTTTTTACCTGGAAGAAGTGACAAATAGTATCTTTATTGTGTCTCCCAGGAGACCTATAGGGTCCTCATACATATAGAGTGTCCCATGGCCTCACCTTATTTCCTAGAGTTCCCGAGTGGTATGCAAATTAGCACCCCAGTTATGAAACTAATCATAACCCTGACCATATTTTATGTTAATATTATTTCTCCATCTCTCCAAACCAAATCACAAGTTACTTGAGGACAGGGCAATTTTCTCATTCATAGGATCTATGCCCCTATGGGTCCTCAGTAAATGTTTGTTACTTGACATTCAAGATGGAGGCAAACACATCATTCAAAAATCCACAAATGACAAATGCTGGAAAGGCTGTGGAGAAAGGGGAACGCTCCTACACTGCTGGTGGGAATGCAGTTTGGTGCAGCCGCTGTGGAAAACAGTATGGAGATTCCTCAAAAGACTAGGAATAGACTTACCATATGACCCAGGAATCCCGCTCCTGGGCATATATCCAGAAGGAACCCTACTTCAAAAAGACACCTGCACCCCAATGTTCACAGCAGCACTATTTACAATAGCCAGGACATGGAAACAGCCTACATGTCCATCAGCAGATGACTGGGTAAAGAAGATGTGGTATATTTATACAATGGAATACTACTCAGCCATAAAAACTGACAACGTAATGCCATTTGCAGCAACATGGATGTCCCTGGAGAATATCATTCTAAGTGAAGTAAGACAGAAGGAGAAAGAAAAATACCATATGAGATCACTCATATGTGGAATCTACAAAAAAAAAAAAAAGACGGAGGCAAACAAAAAGATCACACATGTCTGCTTTTCATTATGAGGAATGCATATATCTTTTGCTGTCACTAATTGCAGGTACTAACCATATTTATTTCAAAACATAAATAACATGATTTCCTGGTGATAAATATCCTTAATTGTTAGTGATATCATAAGGTGATCAATAGCCATAGGCTTTTCCTCAAGATACACTTTTCTCTTGAATAATATATATTTTGCCAAAGCAATGGAAATGGAACCACATGGGCGCTCACGAGGCAAGGCTGAGCTTCTTGGTTTTACCCGGCGATAGGCTGCAGGGTCATCTACTTCCTTGCTTAGCATCCTCCTGCCTTGTTTTTGGAGAAAGTGTTATTTGACTGCCAGAAATAGGTGTTGCTTAAGGCAGTTCTCATTCACGGCGGCAAGGCAGGTGACTTCTCCCAGACCCCGTCATGTAAAATGGCACGCCTTATTTCAATACTAATTTAACGACGAGCTGTTCCCAGCAATCACCTCTTTAGTTCTTGTAAAATGCCTTTCCTTTCCTAGACTTGGACCAACAATTACATTAAATTTGCTACCCTCTACTCAATGTCCGACTGAAGACTAGAGAAAGAAAGAAGCCAACGCTTTTCTAGACAGTTTTATCACAAAAAAAGATCAGCTCAGGGGTGTGATACTGGGAACCTCCATATTCTCTAGTGAGATGGACACAGACATCAGTAAGGCAACGTGTTTATCCCATATGAGATTTCATTCCACTAATTCATGGAAAGGCCAGATGGAATCCAAACAACCCTCCCACCACGTGCCTCTCACAACCCTTTATGCTCTACATGTGCACGAAACCGCTTTCATGGACCTGTCTGCCTGCAAAGGGAAGGGAGCTGGCAAGTGAAAAACACAAGACCAACCTCATGCCAACTTCTCTGTAAAGACATCGTTTCCGTCAGTCATCATGTAAAACACCACAAATGGGCCATTCAACCCAATTAAGCCCTTGGAATAAAGAAATAAATTACTGATTAATAAATGATCACTTATCTTGATGACAAGGTATTTGAATTGGAGAATCTATGGAATTAGTCCTCTTGGACCCTCAACTCCACTAATGGCCCCAACATTTATTAAAATTTTTTTTAGATTAGGTTGCGCTTATGTGGGAGACATAGTACCTCACAAAGACCATGCCAGTCTTCAAGGAGCTTAGCTGCCCTGGTTCTCAGGATAGATCTCTTTATTTCTGACACATCTAATCATATATTTTAAAAAGCTATGAAGCCATCTATGTTTGTCAAACCTGTTAAATTCTAGGACTTTGGGTGGAGATATTTCCTGGATGACCAGATCTTTTTCAGAAAGTATTCCATTGCACTCCATCTTGAATGGAAAGTACCACAGGAAGAAATGCCACAAAGAATGTTCAGGCCGATTATTTATGCTCTGAAGGAACGCTGTTTGGCTTACTGCATATTTACAGCGAGTTCTTCACTGGTGATGTAAAAACGGGATTGCAAAATCAGCTCCCAGATGGGCCTCAGGCTTCAGGTCCAAAGCTGGGGGAACACACCACCGGTCAAATCCCTGGACTGAACACAGTCGTGAAGCCACAGATCTGTGGCCCAGTTGAGGTATTCTTTAAAAACAACCCCAAAAAACTCTGAACGTCAAGCCACGGCACCTGCACACCTCTGTGCCCCTCCCCTGGGTGTGCACGGATGGCTTCGAGCCTCCCTGAGCTCTCACTTTATCTCCAGTGCATCTCTCTTTCATCAGCGCCTGTCAGTGGGACATCATGATTCCAGACTGGGAAAACAATTCTTACGGGGCTAGGGAAATCAAAAAAGTTTCTGGTAATGGAAATCCCCTCCACTTCAACCCAATATTTTATTCATGTTTGGGAAATACCACTTTGTTGCTGTTTCCATTTTTAATCTGCTGCAGCATTTCCTGTTTTAATTCAGAAACCAAATGTGTGACACACCAGGAGGGTCTTGGACCTACTCCAGATCAATAAAACCGGAGAGGAACAGCCAGCTCACCAAAATTGCTGTCCTTGCCAGATTTTATGCAAAATTTTAAAAACTAGATATAAGTTGTCTAAGGTGACCAAACTCAGAGTTTCAGGTATGACTGGTATGAAACTCAACCAAAGAGAGTCAAATCCTTTCTAGAATGGTCAGTGACATTTATATGTAATCTGAGGGAGATACATGAGTGTATATATATTTATTTATTTCACTGATTATGTCATTTGAAAAAATGAACTGCCTTTTTAACTTATACCCTTGAATTTTCTTTCCTTGTTTCTTTCTCCTCCTTTAGTTGGTCAGCTTTTAATGAGTAAACCCCCAAATTCATTCTGTCCTTCAGATTCTGTATCTCTTTAATAATGATCATAGAGGATTTTAGAGATAGAAGGAAACTGAACTCAACATTCACTTACTGGTCACTTACTCTGGGTGAGACACAAGTGCCACCCCATCTTACTGCACATGAAGTCAACAGGCAGATTTAATGACCGTCTGAACTGAGGTCACCCACTCAGTAGCATCATAGCCAGGGTTCCCAGCATCTAGGGCTGGAATCCAGGGCTAGCCTTCCACCCTGGGCCATGCTGGTCATTCTCCCGCAGTTGCTTGCTGTGTTATACCCACAGATAGACAGTCTGCCCACAAGACCAAGCCTTGCCTCAACTCAATACACCATTTGATAATTATTTAGGGAAGAGTTTGCAAATAAATGAACCAATTGCCTCATTGCTAACCTAGACTAGGGACTGAACTAAATCTTAAAAAGAATGTTATGAATGCCAAGAAACAAAAATGTTTTAAAATTGAAAAAAGGAAATAGAACCTATTGAACTGTTAATCAAAAAAAAAATCATCAAATCAAGTGACAAGATTATTGTCTGCAAGCCATGATGGGGGAGAAGCTGGAAGGGAAACTCTGATAAGGTTGTGGTCTCCTGAGGGCAATTGATAATTTGGCCCTCGAGTGATGAGAATTTTCAAAGGGAAATAGAATACCCTCAAATCTTTCTTTACATTCATAATGACCCCTGGCTTCTGATGAAGAAACACAGTATCACCAATAACTCACCAAATGTACTTCTGTGAAATGAATGTGTCAATAATTGTATTTAACTTTCCAGGAGGGGTACTCAATTTTGTTACTAAACATCTTAAACTTTTCTTGTAGACTTCTGTTTATAAATTACTTTCCCAAATAATATCTCTTACTGTTTTTCAAAATTCAGTATTACCAAATTGTTTTCTCTCATTTTCAAAAGTTAAAATTAAAGGATCATCAGTGACCAAGGTTCTGCAGTTTATAAAAAGCCTCAGAGCAGTTTGCTGAAATGAACTGCCTCCCTTTACTCTCCTGTGTACACGGCAAGAAAAACAGTCCATTTCCCTCAATGGCTTAAGTAATTAATCAGTTACCTAAAAGCCATTTTTCAACCCTAACTGCTTCTTCTAACATGCCAATTTCCCTTCCATCAGTTGTATCTATTCAGAAATGCAAGCTCATGTTGATATTTGCCTAATTTTTTTAAATGGAGGTGCCGGGGATTGAACCCAGGACCTTGTGCATGCTAAGCATGCACTCTACCACTGAGCTATACCCTCCCCTTGCTGTGTGTCTAATTATGAAAGGTAAATAAGTTACTAAAATCATAGTACATTTAAAAGTCTAAGTGGAAAGTCTTTTTAAATTATCCACAGACGTTCCATTAATGAAGAATTTATTGAGACATCAGAATACTTAGAACAAACGCATTGGAAGTATCACAAATTACAGCAGTTTGGCAAAACACGGAGCAGATTTTGCCAATACAGATTTACCGTGGGGTCTCACTTCTACATCTAAAGACGGGGCAAGTTTGCACAGGTTATTCTGAGGCATAGAAATGGGGAGGGAGAAGATGATGGTAATTAGGTTATTTATATGATGGCTTTCTGTATGTCTTTGTCCTCAACTGCCCTCAAACCTTGGAGCTGGTGACTGGAATATTCAAACTGGACACCAGAAACCCTGCTGTCACTGACCCCTACAACCACATCTTGAAATATGCCAACCAGCCCACCAGTTGCCTAGCTTAATCCATCAAGCATGATAAAAATGCTCTTTTACCTTTAACGTTGGTAAAGTTAATTGTAAAAGTTAATTAACTCATTTTAATAATAATGCCTTGGCAAACCCAGATGAAAACCCTCACATATTGATGCAATCAACTGCTTTTCTCCAGATAATTGCCACTTGGGCAGAGAAATTGAAAGCTTGCCAACCTAAAATGCTTTTAAAGACTTCAATCAACAATCTCTCCAAAAATGAAGAAATAAAAAGCCAGAGGGCAGAATCAGGGATCTCCAACTCCATTCTTCACATTGCCCAGCAGCACATATATATATAACCCGGACTTGTCCTCCAGAGTTGACCTGGGGTTGGCCTCTGAATTTGTACAGCTAAGGGAAAGGACAGGGGCCATATAGTCCAGGAAACTAGAAACAAACTGTCTTATTAAATTACCCATATTCACAACCAAGCTTAAAATAACACAGATCTGCCAGTCTTCAGACCTAAAGTTTGCCTCTTACTTTCAAGCAGAATAAAACAATGCCATAGGTTTTGACCCGTTTATTTCTTTCACTCTTTGTGAACTTCCAGATAAATTGATAAAAGGTTGTAGTTCCTCTCTTAATTTGCTGTAAAATCTTGTTTTACAGCAAATGTTTACTTCCCCGGTAACAAAAGATAAAGATTCTCTTTTTAGAAGCAGCATTTGAACAGGTTTCACTAACTCACAGAAGAATTTTTAGTTTTGAAAAAAACTAAGCACGTATTTATTTTGAGAAATGAAGTTTGCAGAAATTTTGAGTCACTTAGATTATAAAACACAAAAGAGGTGTGGAGTGGTGAAGATACTCGAAGTGAGATGTTAGATTTCTCTGTTTTTCCCCCAAGTAGCTGTAGTGTATTTACATTACTGTAGCATGCAAGACTGGGGTATACCAGTAGTCTAATTGAATTGGCTCATTCCATTAAATAATACATGATATATATATACATATCTTGACCAATTTGGTCATTCCATATAAATATATCTTTAATCTGATTATTTTTGTTGAGTCTATTACATTGACCTAGTTAATATCTCTTATTACAAGGAGAGTGAGGTCAAAGCTACTTAACACTGAAGACTTTGTGCTATGCTGCCCAGAGTGCTCAGGGAGGGACACCTTAGGTAGTAAAGAGTAATTTTAATAACATCGCTTTCACACTTGAGAACTAAATACCCTTGGCTGAGGTCCTAGGGGGATGAACCTTAAGACAACTTCCATTTTATGAAAATATAACAAAAGTATATTAGAAAAAAAAAAACAGGGACTGAAAATGCTATTAGTTGATGCCATAAAATAAAATCTTTTAACTGAATCTCTTAATAATCACAGATTATCTTAATTACCTTGTAATAACTGAATACTTAACAGAACTAAATATTTCACATTGTGGTTATGCTCTTTGGCTCCTATGCAGGAAATTACCCTTGAGGTAAAAAATATCACCCCAAAACTATGTTATGATAAAATGTATGAAGAATCTTTCGATTTGTTTTAAAAAAAAAAAGTGCTCTCCTCTTAAAAAGCCTGTGAGGGGAAGATTTCTCCCATTTTACAATCCCTGCATTTAATTCAACTTCTCAAGCTCATGCGCTAACAGGAAAGTCTTTCCCAAGTTGTATCTGCGTCTCTGTACTTTTGAGATCTGTTCTCATCATTACTTTTAAGTATGGGGATAACTTTTAATGACCCTAAATGGTTTTCACTCCCGTGTTTACACACACAAACACTTTGGTAACAGACACTTATCAGAGGGGCTCACTCCCCAGCCCCCTGCCCACTGCCAGCTCCCCAGCTTGCTTACTTGGGGAAATTACCTACTTTTATCTGTGTTTCAGATTATCCTCTATAAATGGCAGGTCCAAAGCAGATACAATGAGAGTTAAGGGCGCCTGATCCCCATCCTCGGCCTCATGTACACTCTGGGCCAATCGGTCACCCCCAACCTCAGTGCCACCAGCATTTTTAGAAAAGTAAAGCAGTGTGTGCTTACAAAGAGCCCCCTTTTCAAGCCCTGTTGTGAAGTACACTTCCCCGGAGTGGGCCATTATGCAATTTCATTATTCCTGGAAACTGGTAGAGCTTCCTCTTCCATGGAGATTTGCATGATGACCAGGACACTTGGGACAAATCAAAGGAACTGGTAATGGCTACGTGTTCTCCTTTCTCAATGAATTTGCAGGCCATACACAGTATGTTTCAAATAGTGAGCCCCCCCCTTCCACACCCCTCCCCCCGCCTTATTCACGGTAGAAGTGTAAATTCTCTGTGGTCCTACGTCCCACGCTACTTCATCTCTGCTCCCTCGTCTTTCAGTGCCGCTGCCTGTTTCTGTTGCCTTCCAGCAGACATGCCTGTCACTCGGCCAATTACCAGCATCCACTTAGCTTTTCCTCCTGATCCAATGGACTCCTTGCTCTCCACCGATGTCAGTCTTAGAAGGCTACAGCCAAACGGGCCGTTAGCTTCTGACCTCTTTGCAGTCGATCTTATTATGGTAATTGCAGGGCTGGAGGAGCAGACACCGGGCCAATTACACCTGTGCCTGTCCCATTGCGTCCTGGCCTTGAATTACTCTGTGGGGGAGAGAGCATGATTTGGCTCCGCCGAACAACAACTTTTTCTCTATTCTTGTGAAATTTGGAGACAGACATTCCTAATTATGCTTGTCATTAGGACATAATGACCCAGTATTTCTTTAAATGGCATCATTCTTTATCAGGGAAACCGACACACAACACTAACAGATGACTTTACTGAGGTGCTTTCAAGCAAAGAGATCTTTAAAAGGTGACTCTTCGATATACAACAAGGCATAAACTGGAAACCGCACATCCAACCCTTGGCAATTATTTTAATATTAATGCTGTACATAGACGTATATGAGTGTTCAATATTAATTAGTCTTTATAAATACTATATTTGTATATACTTAAATCTATAAAACTCTACATAATTAATTCTATAAATGGATAGCTGTGTGGCATATATGCATAATTATGTTAGAATATATATATGTGCACATTATGGCTAAATGAATTCATTTTTTAACTGTATTATATACAACATGAAGATGAGGAAGACTTTACATCCATTTGAAAATTAAGCATCGTTCCTGTTGAGCATCCTGCAACAGCTCTGTGTAAGAATATGGCCCTATTCATCTAAAATGAAGTTAACTACACATATTCTTTTTAAATTTTAGTTAATTCTTAATAGAACGCCCTATTTACTTTCAAGTCTCATAAGGAATTATTCTTGAAGAAATAACTGGAGAAGCAAAAATATCAGAGGTCCCAGTTGGTTCAGAAATTCAGGTGAGCCCTTACAGAGAGGTCTTTGAGGACGCACCTCGTATGAAGCAAGTCCCTTCCAGGAGTAGAAGTCCTTGAGACTGTAAATCAAAAAGGTTCTCCATCTTCAATCCGAGAATCATTTCTGGTTTCCCCGCTAGTCTTGTTTGTTTTATTTTTAATTGGAAGTAGCCACTTGGGTGATTCTGGAGAGAGCAGGGCTGGGCTCTGTAAACACGCCGCTGCCTGGAATTTATCCTGCATTTATTCTCTTCTCCATCATCCCCATGAGACACGAAACGCAGTGTCATAAAGTGTCTTCACTCACATCCAAGTGTCTCCCCCGTCACTGAACCCGGCATTTCCGTGACGTCTCCTGGAGGTCTGCTTCCCCTAGCCAGGCATGGGTGAAGCTGTCAGCTCCAAGCTCTGTTCCAGTAACCCCATTACTACTAATGAGACTGCTTCCTCTCTCAGCCTGTTTCCTACACTGGAAACACTGGGGGTGACAATCCCCGCCCAAAAGTGGGTGTTGTGAGATTTACAGTTACCAGCTCGGTGCCTCACACGTAGTGGGGACTTCAGACGTGTTTGTCTTCTACAGGGTGTGCAGCCTGACTTCCAGTCCTGGCTCCCAAATTTACAGATGGTAGAACCTCGAGCCAGTCACTGAACTTCTCCAAGTTGTGAGTACGACCTGAGATAATGTGCATAAAGGTGTTAGCTCTGGCTTGACCTTCCCACCCCCCAGATGTCTCACTCTTTCTCCCTTCTTCCCTCTCCTTCTATCCTGGGATAATCGAGTCATAAATCTGCACATTGTATGAGGACCACTCACGGTCACATAATTGCATTTTCATTTTTCTGGAGGAGTTTTAACTTCTTCCTATTTCTGGTCTTGTTCGTGTGCTGCCTGAGTCGCGTCCTCTTTTTCCGAGGCTGAGACCTCCAGCCGTGCAATTCCCGGCATCAGGCGCTGCAGGCCGTCCTCTCCCCCTCTGGGATCATTCCCAGCCATAATGTCTTCACGGGTGGATCGTTTCCGTTCACTGGGGCTGGTATATACATGCAGTGGCTGCTGCACCGAATCTCTGGTGGAACCCCAAAAACACTGCAGAAAGTAACGTAGGTTCTGCCCCTGTGCTCACCCTCAGATTCTTCAGAAGTTAACTGGAACCCACTGAAGGAGCCAGTCCCTTCAGAAAGCCTCTCGGACCACTCGTTTCCCCAATAAAAAATTCCCAGTCCTTCTTTGTTAAAACCCTAGTCCTCTCTTCTTGAAAGTATAGAGACATCTTCTCAGAGCCAATCAAACAACAATTTAGGAGAGTCTCTGCTTTGGGGTTTTTATACCAGTTGGCACCAAATGGGGTTAACAACAGAATGGTCTCGAAACCGTCGTGACAGGAATGGTCTCGAAACCGTGGTGACAGTTGAGCATGTAAAGCAGAGCTTCTCTGGTTGCTGGGCCCCGGCATCTGCAAGGCTCGCGAGAGCCTGGGTTGTCGGATCCCATTGGAGGTGCTGATTGCACAGGTCTTGGTGGGACTGGAGCACGTGCACTGCCAACAAGTTCCCAGATGATGCCGGCCCAGGAACCCCTCTTTGAGAATGTTTGCTATAAAGCCTAAGGGGTATTTGTCAACCCCTCGTCACCACTGTGTTTCTCAGATGCGCCCCCACCACTACCTTGGCGACTTGGAACACATGGAAGACCATGAACCTTGTTGCTTCTCAAAAGGCTACTCCTTGGAGATTAATTGTTCCTTAAATGGCATTAAGTGGTGCCTGAGCCCGGGGGGTGTACAAGGAAAGGAGGGAGAGGACAGGAGAAACGACAAAGTGTGCCCCAGTGTCATCATTCTTGGATAAGACCTCATTGATCGCAACATCCACCCCAATCAAAGCGATCTTCCTACACTCAGACTGAAATAAACACAAAGGATATGGAGAGAGGGGGAAAGTGCTTATTTCAACCCAATCAAGTGCACTGTCCTTTCTTCTCTCTCTGCTAGACGAACAAGCCAGAGCTTGTCGTCAGAGCTTGTCGTCTGTGTTTGTCTCATCTGGTTGTCCGTAATTAGATTGCTGGCCCCTTTGGGCGGTCGCTGTGTAGTTGTGATCCGATTTTGTGTAGTGCCCGGCGCAGTCTCTTAACCATAAAGAGGGTTCTCAATAAATATTTATTGACGATGGTTATCTTGAATCCCCAGGAAGCCTAGGCAATTCTAGGCCACCCCGTTTAGTTGAACGATAATGGAATTGATAAACTATCATGGCAGGAAACACATGACTTTTCAAAACCAACCCACCATCAAATATTCAAAATGCGGACGTCGCCTGTGGTACCCTATGGGCAATGAAGGTTGAACAAGACTTTGTGCCAAATTTGTAAAAGTGACCTGAGCCCTGGAAGAGAAGGACATAATAAGCCAGTGACTCTGCTGGCACTCGCCTTGCCTGACGCTGGGGCTTGTAGTATCAGAGGTTCTCTCTTTACCGACCACAGTTCCTATGAAGTCGCATCAATTGATCTATAAAGTCAACCTTCTTTTAATTATTGGCAAGCGCATTCATCAACCCCCAGGTGGTTTTTCTTTGTTAAAAAACATGGAACTGACATCACTGGAAACATGATACACGTTTGGCTGATACAGTCTCTTCCATCGACAAAACGATTGTAACCTTGATGTCTAAAGCCTGACACAAGAAGTGAAGTAACTGGGGATTTTTTTTTCTTTTGGAAAAAAAAAATCGCACCACTCCTGAAATGCCTGCAAAAACACATATCTAATTAAAAACACACTTAAATCCAGCAAAAAAGCAGGTGTTGTGTCATTTATAGGGGAGAGTGAGACAAGAAATTCCAGGACACAGGAAAACCTGGGAGGGACTTCTTTTTGAGGCTTGCTTAGGTCCAAAAAGAAGGCTGTACCCACATGGTGCACTCTGGGAATGTAACAGCTGCATTGGGCCGTGCATGCTGGATGGGTCGCTGAGTCACTGAGAATATTCGGCCATCCTTCTGATCCACTATTGGTGAGAATTTTAGTGAGCCCTAGATTTTGGGGGCCTTTCCCCTATGCTTCTGTGCAAATATGAGATTAAAGAAATATGTTGTGTAAGAGGTAAAAGGGTGAGAGAGACAGAGAACAGGGAGTTCAAGAAGAAGGCGGTGAGGTTGCCCAACCTGGGTTTTTCCACTTGGGACATTGTTTGCAGAAGACAGAATCCATTGTTTCTTGCAGATGATTCCTTTGGAATCCTCTTGGCTTCTGAGAATCGTTCACCTTGTGACCTTAAACCTTTCCCTTGCTGCCTCGTTCTTTTGCCTTTGTGCCTACTCCCCTCTCCCGTACAGGGGCTCCTGTTGATTGAAAAATGGAAAGAAAAGAGATGAATTCTGTAGCTGTGCAGGGAATGAGGACAATTCCACCCAGATCTCTCTCAACACAGCTAAGGTTAAAGTGTCTATAACCTTTCATCTATTCAGTACGAGGAAAGGCTTCCTCCCCACAGCCAGGGACATGGTTGGGGGGCTATTTTTCTCTTGCTTTTGATCTATGCCTGCACATGGGCAGTGCAGTAACATTTGGAACTGGAGAGTCAAAAGTCCATTTCCTGACTTACATGGGATTGGAATTTTGGCTTTCAGACAATGCCTTGTTTCTTGGAATTGGAGTTTTACATCCTAGAGGCTGAACTGCACTTTTCCTGGGTGATTTCCTACTGTATGGAAAAAAAAAAAAAAACTGAGCATTTTTGTGTGGGTCACCGAAGATGACCAGAGAAAATGGTGTAGAGAAAAGATATTTAGGGACTTGCAGAAAATAGTTCCCTTCAAAAAAAGTGCCCAATGGTCAGAAACACTCTTTCCAACTGGAGCCCAGCTCAGCGGAATGAATACCGCGCTGCTAGCCAGGATGCCAGGGTGCTGAGCGCGGTCATTAACCAATTCTTCTTCCTTTGAATTGTCTCTCATTCTCCATTGTCTCTTCTATAAAATAAGCAATTTGGGAAAGGTGACTGCTGAGATGCCTTCCAGCTCTGATAGTTCAGAAGAGCAGTAAATATTCATCCAAAGGAAAAATGTTGGTGAAAAGGTATATTTTTAACCCCAGTGTCCCCGCCTACTTGCTGTGAACTTGGTCTTGAGCAAGTGTGTCAGCTGTCTAATCCCGTTTCCCCATCTTAAAAACGGAGATGATACTGGTATCTCCCTGAAAGGGTTACTGAGGAGATTGACAAAGATGGCGCACGTAGGATGCCTGGCACAGAGCCAGGGCAACGTGTGTCTGAGCGTCGCTCTGATGTTGTGTCAGCACTTTGTTTACTCGAGGCTCCCAGAAGCACCCTTCAGGGAGCAGCGTCAGCAGCAAGGGATGAACAGCACAGTGTGCGGCCAGACTGCCCGGGCTGGGTCTCACCTGGGTCACTGAGATGACCACACACTGCCTGGCATTAAATCCCCCATTCCCATTTCCTGTTACTGGTCTCCTGTCACTAAAGGTTCTGTTGCTCTTGAGGGAAAGAAGTCCGGGGCTTGCATACTTTTCTTTTCATCTTTACGCTTTTCTGTGCATTCCAAATTTTCCACAACGAGTAGAAATTACCTTTAAAACAAAACAAAACAAAAAGATCTCCCTTTCTTGTGTGTTTTAAATACATTATCAAGATGGGGTATTAAGAGATACAAACTACTGTGTATAAAATACATAAGCAACAAAGATTACATAGTACAACACAGGGAAATGTAGCCATTATTTTGCAATAGCTTTAAATGGGGTGTAATCTATAAAAATATTGCATCACTATGTTGTACACCTGAAACTAGTTGTTAATCAACTACACTTACATTTTTTAAAAAAGAGAGAAAATATATGTAAAATGTTTAGCCAGTTCCTGGCATAGAATACGCAACAAATGTTGGCTCTCATTATTTTCCAGGAAAAAAAAATGCAGTACCAACCAGTTCCTAGACTAAGCATTCACGAATGCTTAGTTAACTGCCATCTTCCAGACCTGAATCATTTCTTTGTTCAGAGTAAAAGTTGTCCTCGTCCTTATGCAAGTTCCTGGGATGGAGAGCAAGCCGGTGTCTGTGAATCAGCGGGGCGGACATCACCTATTTGGCATTTGTGGGAGTATTTGGAGGTCTTCAGCACGCAAACTGCTTTCTCCCAGCACCCTGAAATTCCTCCCCAGAGCTTAATTGCTGGAGCACAAGACCTTGTGACACAAACGGAAACAAACACATTTCTGGAAGAGTCCGTGGGGGGGAAGCTTGAAAATTGTGAGTTCTGCAGGGGACACGGAGAGGCGCTGGGAACAGATGGAAGCGGCCGCAGGGACAGAGCGGCCAGGGCCTCCCGCCTCAGGTGGTCACATTGTTCTGTTGCCTGAGCTCTCTCCCTGCTACAGGTGCAGGTAAGAGGCCTCGGATAATGCCTTTCATCACTCCAGATTCTTATCCACAGTGCGGGCTTCTTGCACAAGAAGGGGGAAAAAAATCCAGGAAGAAAGACAGGAAGAAAACATTTTCAAGGCAAGGAGGAAAGGAGTGCCCATTGGTACAACGTGGAGGGAACATATAACACTGTAGAAAGGAAGAAAAAGCGATTTCCTATGATTCATATTCAAAGCTCGAGATTTCTTTGAAGACTTGGGATTTTATCGTAAAATGATATTGATTTCTCATTTTCTAGAATAGAAGGACGGGCCCAAACCCGGGTTGTCTGTATCTTTGGCCCGTGATCTTTCTGACTGATCACACTGCCTCTTCTTTATGGGTACCTGTGACGCTCTGAAGAAACACATGCTTTGTTCCACTGAACACTGGATTCCGTAGGTGCTAGCCATTGTGAAAAAGGATGTTAGTGTTCTGGAGGAAGAGCTAGACTGTAGGAGGCAACACCCTACTGAATGGCTGGGGAGATGAATCTGTATCGTTGTGATGAAGGAAACTGGGAGGTCAGCCATCTTCCTGGGGCACCATGCAAGCTGGGACTGAAACCCGCCAGGAATAATCAGTGATCACTCCCCACTTCTACTGACTCACGTAGGAACAAATGATATAGTCAATAAAGATCTACCATGTACCTGGTGAGACTTTGAAGTTCAGGTCAGGAAACAGGGACCTGAGGGCATAGGTGGCATCTTTATCTTTTATTACAGAGGCTGACTTCAGAAAAGAAGATCGTTTTTAACACTTAGTTAAATCAAGTGTAGAGCAGTAACCAAAATCTTGTTTTCTAAATTAAGCCTTTCTAACATACACTTAATAAAAAAAAATGCATATATACATGTGTATATATATCTATATATCTGTATATGTATATATATATATCTATATATACACATGCATACATGAACTAAGAGGGTCGTTTCCCATTTTAAAGTTATAAAGTTAAAATTTAATGATAGCATTTAATGATGACTGGCAGGAGGTGTTTATTTTACAAAGAACAGGTGGGAAATGTCTTGCTGGTGATTCAGACATGCCATCCCCAAACGACTTTGACTTGAATGTGATGAGTAGACAGTAGGAAATGCAGAAGAAAATAAAACAAAAACCAGATTTTATGGACAATGTGACCAATTTGGATAAAAAAACAACAAAGTAGAGAAGATACTTCTAAACAGATAAATTATCCTAGGAAATTGTCCAGAATAATTTATGAAGATTATATGTAGAATCAGAAAACAAAGTAAATATAGGGTTTGGGTTTTATTTTTTTTAATGGAAACTAAATGTGATTATTTGTTTAAAAGAAAAATATCTACCAGAAAGGAAAGCACAGTGGGTTTGTACAGGATGAGGATATAGACTTCGTTGAAATTGACAATCTGGAAAATGAAAGCATACTGAAGACCACTGAGATTAGGATTAAAAATTACAGAAATTACAGAGTACAGGCAACTCAGACAAACGAAGGCCATGCGTCATTCTTTAACTTGTTGTTTTTAATTACGAGATACTTAAAACATATGTAAATGTATAAAATAAAGAAATCCTTTTAACCTATCACCCAAATAAAAATGATACTAATAGTCTGCCATCTTTGCCTCAGCATTCATTCTATTTTTTTTTTAATTTTCTTTTCTTTTTGGGGGGGAGGGGATAAATTAGCAAAAGTCCCACATGCCATGCACTTTCCTATTTCTAAGTAGAAATGACCACAACAGAGGGCTACACGTTCCGTTCTTTTGACTTTCCCCAAAGTATAAATTCACAAACAGCACATTACATGGTTTACTAGGTTAAAAACACTTATCCAAAAGCACCATATAGTACCTGCCCTTTTACAAAACTTGCTCTTGTTTCCGTTGACTTCCTGTTTTTGACAATTATCTCTATTAACTTATGCAGATCCAGAGTATTTATTTTAACGCTGTGCAGTATGCCAAGACAAAGCTTCCACCACTGATGGACAACTGACGCTCATATTTTTTTTTTCGCTATTGCTTACAATTCTGTAACGTACAAGACTTTACCTATTTCCTTTGCATTTCCTAGAATTTCTTCTGTGGGAGAAAACTAGTGGTCAAATTTGAGATTTTTTAAAATGCACATTTTCCAGTTAACTAGGTATTGCAGAACTGGTGGGCAAAGTGGTTTTGCCAAACTGGTCCATTAAACGCAAATCTGTTTTTCACTGCAGACTTAACAACGCTTGGCGCCCTCAGACTTCCACAGGGTTGCCAATGAGGTGTGTGTGAATGAGTGTGGTGGTGTTTCAGTTTACTTTTTCGTAGTGAAAACAGAGATTGAGCTTCATTTCACATCTTTATTGGCTTTCCCTCTAAATGCATGCTGCTTCTCTCTTCTGTAAATTGCTGCTTATATTTTTAAGTTGGTCACACGTAGGATGTTTCAAATGTTTCAATAATTTCTAAATAGTTTTTGCTTTTTTGAGTCTTGCTTGCTTCCTTTTTTTTACTTCCAACTAGTTATTTATATTTATTTATTTTTAGTATTTTTCATCTGTTTCCTTATTAGTTTATCAACTCTAAATCAGCATATCCAAATGAGTTTCCCAGCAACAGATAAATCATCACTTTGATCTTGTTTCATAATTGATACCATCATCCAATTATTTATCTATCATTTCAGAAACAAGCAAGCCTCAGTTAAGTTTCCTCCCAAAATCATCTTTAAAAGGTCTCCCAAGTGGGGCTGCAAACTGTCTCTCAGCCTGAGAAAGTCTTCATTGCTCCTCACTCTTGAGTAATAGAACAGCTGGACATAAAATTTTCTTTCAGCTCTGACAGTACTTTTCGCTCACTTTGATGAAGAGATGGATCTGTCGCTTCTGGACTGTTGTTTTTGAGGTGTCCAGTGTCAGAACAATGTTTTTTTTCCGATTTTTTTTTATATTAGTCTTTTTTTTTTTTAAGATTAGTCTTTTTTTGTTTGTTTTCCGGTTAGTCTTTTCCTTCAAATTGCTTTTAAAATCTGTTTTGGTGCTCTGCAGCTTAACCTGTGAATGGCTATAGGAACATTTTGTGTCTCCTTGGGACTGGATGTGTTTCTTCATTTCAAAAATTGTACCTTTCAAAAAAAAATTGTACTTTCATCACTTTTGAAAAATTGTCAGCCATTACCTTTAACATTTCCTTTTCTCCATTCTCTCTTCCTGGCTTTTGTACTCTTTTCCTATATTCCTATTTCCTATATAGTCTCATGTTTCAGCTTCTTACGATTCTCTGGCTCTCCCTTTATGCTACATTCTGGGTAATTTATTTATCATTTTTTTCCCTTCCAGTTAATTTTTTTCTTCAGCTGCATCTAAGTCACTTTTTATTTTGCCTACTGGGCAGTCATTTCTATGATAATATATTTTTTTCATTGCAAAGGTTCTATTTGGTTCTTTTTCAAATCTGTTTCTTTTCTTTTTAAATTTTATTTAGTTATTTATTTTTAATGGAGGCACTGGGGGCTGAACCCAGAGCCTCACACAAGCTAAGCACACGCTCCACCACTGGGCTATCCCCTCCCCCCCGCTTTTTCCCTTGAGTGACTCGCCTGTCCTCGTGCCTTCCCGTCTTCCTTTCTCTCTCCCCCGTCTCACTTTATGTATTTCTTTTTAAAATTTGGACCCTGAGGTTCAGAGAACTGAATTCACGCCGCGTCTCAGCGGATGCCAACAGCAGGGGCTACGCGTGGGGCTTCCGAGCAGCAGACCCGAGGCCGAGCCGAGGCCGAGCCGGGGCCTGCTCTCGGATTCAGCCGCTGCGAGCGGGGAGAGGCAGAGACGGGCCCGGCTGGGGGAGAAGCTGGGTGGGACACCTCCTCGCGGAAGGCAGAGCGACGCTGCTCCGTCAGCGGTCCCTCCGGCAAGGACAGAAGCCAGGCTTTTGTCGTCTCACGGTCTGCGCGCCGGCCACCCCCGGAAAGGCCGAACCCCTTGGAGCTGGTCGCAGGGCAGGTGTCCCAGGCCCCCGCCCCCCTGCCTTCCTCCCACACGGGAGGGGGCGTGGCCAGCTCGGCGGGGCGTGGCCAGCTCGGTGGGGCGTGGCCAGCTCGGCAGGGCGGCCCCGCGAGGCCCGGCCACATGGCAGGCAGCGTGCTGCCCCTGCGCCTCTATGAGGTGAACTGCCACTGAGAACCGAGGCAACCACGGCACAGAGTGAGTGTGTGTCACCGAGGCCATGTGGCTCCAAAGGGCACTTCCTCTGCCTGCTACACTCAGCACCCTAGTCACAGCCTGCTGGCCAGACACAAGCCTGCTCCTAGCTTATTTTATTCCACAGGAGAGCCTGTTCCTATTTGATTTTATTATTTTTTCTACCTTAATTCTCACTCCTATTCTTTTATTTTATGCATAAGTGGTACAGTGCTAGAGAGACATTCATCTCCTAATTTTTTTAAATTCTACACTCTTTTGAAAGCCTATCAGTGTTAATATATCTGCCTTTATTTTATGCCTTTAATCTGTCTAATAACTCATCACTTTAAAAATTTGTGTTTTAGAGTCTCTTGCAGATTTGATTTTACGTGACTATGTCAAGTTCTGGGGAGTAACGTTCTTGGTCGTTAGACGTGTAGACGCTTGACTGGGATGGCTAGTTCTTTGCGTGTGTTTCAGCCTGTGATTGTGAGCTCATCTTCAGGACCTTTTTCTGTGCTAAGTCCCGACTGCCTGGATTAGGGAAGGTCCCTCTAGAGCTATTTTGGGTTTGATTCTTCCAGACATCCCGGGGATCCTACGGGCTTTGGATCATCTTTATGTTAATCTCTCCACTGGAAAGCAAACTCCAGCCCTACTTCAGGAACAAGACTGGCATTCTGATTTCTTATAAGAGAACTTGGCTCTGCCTATGAACCAACCAAAAAGAAGATTTTTTTTTTTGTCTTCTATGTTGATGCACAATTTTTTTTCTAGTCCCCATTTGCTGGGTGTATAGCCTTAATAAATCTGGCTTCAAAACTGGGGTTTCCCTCATAGCTCCTTCTTCAGGAAGTCTTATCTGCCACTTACGCCTGGGCAGTAAAACCCAGCCCTGGGGCTGTTGCTAGAACCAAACTCCTCTCCTGCCAAGTCGCTCAGCGAGCACTCGTATTTCTCACATCTGGCCCCTAGGGCATCCCCATCTCTCCTGTAGGCTCAGTTGGCATCTTTAAAATGATTTGATGCATTTCATTCAGCATTTCTAGATATTATACCAGGAATATCGGTCTATGTCACCAACAGCAGAAAGCCCCTCACCCAAATTGTGTGTTCATTCTGCCTGGACTATGCAGGCTTCAAACCAGCTCTGGACCTCAAATCACCATTTTCAGAGTGTAATTATGTTTCACCTAATTCAATCACATTATGAATATTGAAGTGGCATTTGAAGTGGGCAGGGCAGAATTTTATGATTCTTATTTTACCGGTGATGAAACTTAGTCTAACAGTGATTTCTTGGTGACGAGATCTGCCAAAATTCAGACAAATGCTAAGGGGAGAAGCCTGATTTCGCACCCAGGTATTCTGATTCTTGGACACTTAGCGTCCCCTGGGCCCCTTTCCAGTACTGAGCGTCGAGCTGTAATGTTGCTACTTCAACCCCTGAATCTCATTATGGTCCCTCTTACTTTAGGTCCTTCCAGTGCTGTTCCCACCCCACCTGCCTGTAACACTTTCTCCATTTTCTTGATTATATTAGTTGACTTTCCACGCAAGTTTTTGTTCAATTATATGCTGCCTTGTGCTGAATTACAGTCTTATGCTGTGTCTCCTCATCTAGATGAGGACTGCCCACGGTTTTTGCACAATGCCAGGTAAGAATTCAACTGTTATTGCCTGGCTGATTGAAAGATTCTTCCCTGAGCTGCCTTTTAGCATGTATCCATAAGAGTTTCCTATAAAGCACGTCTTAGAACATTTTTACAATTTCTATTCTTGCCATATTACAGTGTATTAATACCTCATATTACTGGATATATTGGGATTTGGGGACTTGAAACATACTGCTTTTCATTATTATGTATCTATTTGTATTTGGAAATCAATGTATCTATTTGTAGGGGAAAAGAAAAGGATGGTTTTCTGCCAACAAATCATAGTGGCAGCTAACATAGACTTATCTACTTTGAGATCTCTCACAATTTTCCCAACTCCTGGAGCAGACAATTCTTGAGTTTCTCTAATAACCTCTTTTGCCTGGTGTCCTCTGTCAGTACCTTACATCTCACTGGAGCGTAAATCAGAGGTGAAAACGTCTCATTTCATCAGTCACTGCTTTTCTATTGGTTTCTATAAGACTTTCACTGGTGCCAAGTGCTTGAATACTTTTGGGCGTTATTAGCTCACTTCCATTAGCCCCATGAACTGGATAACAATGTTTATCAACCTTTTATAGATAAGAAAAATAATAAACTACTCATCTACCATCAAACTGCATTTAGAACTCACAGCTCCCGAAGCCTGTCTGCTGCACAATTGGCAATGTTTCTCTGCTCTATGTGCTTTCTCCTTTTTGATTATCTTTTTGCTGTCAGTATATTATTTTAAGGCTTAATCACCTCCCAAGCAGGCATTTAAACTTGCATTCAAGAAATGCAGCAGAGTTTTTTTTTTTTTAAAGTTACTATTAAATCTCTAAAACAGGCACAAGTTAAAAGTAACACTGGAATGTTGATTATTAAAGGGCCTGAAATCCTATGGAATATAATTGAGCTGTATCAGAAGCATCTCAAATGATGCAGAACATAAGGCCTGAACTGGTTTATTCTCTGCTTTGCAACATGCAAAGAACCTTGAACAGTGAAGTCTGTAATCACCTAAAATTGCCATCACACCTGACACATTCTTGCTTTTGTATGGACCAAATATCATTTGATTGATTGTCGTACCAAACATAGGTAACACATGGTAATTGTATGAATCTTAAAAGGATGTTTCTAGTTAGTTGCTTAACTTCAGTTGAATATTGACAATCAGATATGCACTTTAAAATTATTTTAAGATAATGCAACCTACGTAGACAGCTACGTGATTTACGTTACCTGATCAGTGGATCTTAAGTTTCAAATGGGCCCTTAGTTATCCCATTTTGTATCACTTTTACAGATTCCTGTCACCCCCCAAGACTTAATGAAGAAATCACATGATGTTTTGATCTGTGGAAGATTTACAAGAAATGCTCAGAAACACCTGTGTTCAGAAACACAAATACACACACCCTCAATTCATCATTGTCTAGGGATTACCTCCAAGCAATTCTTTGACCCAGGATCTAATAGCACTGGGTGTCACAAGGAACTTGTATCTTCACCAAACAGCTATGTTGCCTCCAGAATTTTAATTTATAAAAAGTAGTCTCTGTGATTCTGTGTATATTCAACAGGTGACGCTGGAAAATGAGAGACACTTTGACCAAGGAAGTCTTTCAGAGTAAGTCACTTGGTTTTTTCCCAGCTGTGAAATTACAGATATTGTTCTGACTTGTTCCTGTGTTGAGAAGTGCCCTTTGGTCCTTGTTCCAGCTGAGATTTTTCACTTGGAATGCTGAGCTGCTGAATCAGAGGACTTGGTCTAGAACGGTGCTGCCCCAGAGAAATATCATGCAAGCCACAAATGTGGGGCACATGTGGGATTTAACATGTTCAAGTAGCCACATCAAAAAAGAAAAAAGAAATATGACAGTAGTTTCAATAGTACATTTTATTTCAAGCAGTAGATCCAAAATATTATCACTTCAACATGCAATAAGTATAAAAATAATTGTGATATCTCTCAAACTGAATCTATGAAATCATGTGTGTAATACACACTTAAAACACATGTCAAGTGCTCAGTAGCCACTGTATTGTATTGAATATCTCAGATTTAAAGCATTTAAGACCGTCCTTCTAAGTAGCAGCCCGTGAAGCACTCCCTTATTAAGACTGGCTTTGTATTTAATGTACCACTAATTCTCATTACAAAAAGAGCCCCAGCCTTGAATCAACCTCAATACCAAACCAAAAAGTAAAAAAGAGAAAAAAAAAATCTAGTCTCTCAGTTTGGTTTTGGTATTAAGGCTTAATCTCCCATGTGAGCAAAACTACTTGGCTAAAAGGAGAGCCATCACATCACTAACTCCATCCTTTCCTTCCATCTCAAGCAAGCAAGCAACAAGAATAGCAACACAACCCAAGCTGTCTTGTCACCATGGCCTGGGTATTCCCATACTGTCACAGAGACCCATGTCAGCAACTTAAATGATGGCCACATAGGAGAAATGGGAAAGAGCTGGATGTGGTCCATATCTCAGCGCCCAAGGGCAGAGATGGAAAACCCAAAAGGCACGAACGCAGAAATCAGACCTGGAAAGCTGACAGAATTCACTGCAGCCTCCATGTTCCACTTTCCTGTCTTTCCCTCCTCCTACAAAAGCGTTGCTCCCCCAACACACCTAACAGCACTCTACAGTTTCTGTGGAAGGAAAACACTTCCTAACTTCACGCTCCACAGCATTCAGATGGACAGGCCTGTATTTTACCCAAAGTGGAGCAGCCGCAAATGCTCTTCTTTCTCGCACGTCAATATTTAAACCCTGTTAGAAACACACTGCGCTACCTGCCAGCGTAATACCTTAGCGTCGTGGGCTTCACACGTTAGTTGCAAATTGCTGAAGAGGCAGGACCTGGTGCAGCCCAGTTCATTAGGTCGTGGATATAAGAGATTACCAAGGAAACCTGTTTTCTACACTCCGAAGTGAGGAGAAAATGAAAAACTTGGGAAGTATCTGGGGGGTTGTGACTAGACACACATTTGGAGTGCCACACAGTTTTCATATAAGCGGGTAGTTCTATCTGATTTGAGTTAAAGTCTCAGAAAAGTTAATTTATCTTCACTCATCTTGTCTCTCTAAACGTATAAGAAAGAGCAGGGCTCTTTAGGCACACAAGAGAGAGATTGGAAGGAAACTTTTGAGTTAAAGAAATCATTCGTGCCCAGGTTGAGATCTAATAGGGTGACACGGTGGAATTTAGGTCTTTTATTGTGACTTTTTGTACTTGTCTTGCTTTAGAAATGGACCCATTAGCTACTCTGCTGATGGTACATCTGTTTGTTTATTGCCCATTCTGATGAAATGGAGAAGAATGGTCTCAGATATTTCTGTAATATTAAAAGACGGCCATAATGTGCCCAGACTTTATTAAATAATGCAGTAATGCAACGCAGAATGTTTGGGTGAAATTTTAGGTGATTTTAATTATACCTAAGCCTTTGATCCTTTTCTTTTCATACAAGAGGTGAAGAGAAAACAAAACCAACTTTCATATAGAAAGATATCTTGATAAATCTGCACTCAGAGTCGAAATGCTGGGTTTGACAAAGGATTAGGCTCTGATTAGAAATGTATTTTGTGAAAACAGAACTGAAATTAGGATTGTTCCAGAAATAAGAGCAAACATTTATATAAGCATACACATCGGGTACTTATTATTTTAAGTGTTTTGCATTATGCTAGCTTTGATTGTTACAACCACCCTCTGATGTAGGTACTCTTTTTCTTTCTTTTAGAGATGAGAAAATGTAGGCACAGAGAGGTTAAGTAACTTGTCCAAGGTCACTCAGCTTGTAATTCGGGAGCTGGAATATAAAACTCAGGCACGACTGGAACCAGAGGCGGACTCCAACTGCCTCTGTGGTATCCAGCCAGCATGCCCAGGCATGGGCAGAGTAGGGTTTCACAAAGTCCTAAGGCTTAACATCCTATTGGTCTTTAAAATAACTTCCCCAAGGCATCCCAGATTGCTGCCAATAGAACCCCTCTTCCCAATAAACAATTTTCAAAAGGCCTAATGAAGTGCAAAGATTATCAGAGAGACATAAAACCTATCATAGCTTTCATAGTAGCACAAAATGTTTAGCAGCTTTGATGACAAACTATTTTGAAAAAATTTCTTAGCTATAAGAACAGAATGGTGAGGAAACTGAATGCAGGACAGAAAAGTCTCTTAGGTCAGGGGGAAGACTCCAGGAAAATACGAAGTGACCCTGAGGATACCAGAAAAGAAAAGGATAAAGAAGAAACACAGCAGGTGAGCAGAGTCAGATCGGACCCTGTCATCTATGTATTTAGCCCAAAGTTCACTCTGTCCCAACCCAGTAAGGTTTTAAAAACTCAAACCCACTAAAGATTACACAAAAAGTGAAAGGTAACTGTTAATCTAAGCAGCTCAATGCTGCACTTCTCAGGTTTTCATTCAGCAGGTGCTGTAACATAATCGTGGCAACCATGCTCTGAACACACATTAACAAAACTCAGTTCTAAACATTGTGTTTGGATTATTACAGTGACTCCTGTGCAAAGGAGGGTGGCAGTATTCCCCTTTCGGAGATGACGCACTTGATTTTATCACAATCTGAATTCTATAAGGCATGAATTTCCTTTTTTTTTTTAAAGGAGGTTCTGGGCATTGAACCCAGGACCTTGTGTGTGCTGAGCATGCGCTCTACCACTGAGCTCTACCCTCCCCTACAAGATGACTTTCTTAAGGTGAAACTTAGACTCATGTAGGAAATAATCATGAAAAAAAAATGCTGAGATCAGTAAGGAACCCTATGTATTTCTCATCAACATCCCTCTGAAAGTTGTTGCCTTTACACAAGAGCCATTAACCTGCCCTTTCGGCGATAGCATTATTTAAAAAACCAAGAATCCTCATATCAGAGAGTTTGGCAGAGTCGGAGAAGGGTGGGAGAAATTTCTCCTGGATTTTGTCTCCACTTTCTCTTTCTCCAGCCTTCAAAACAGACCAAGAGTCAGAAAGCACTTAAAAAGTTATATTCTAAAATTGAGTTTGAGAGTTAATTACCATTCAACACCCTGCAGTTGGTCCGTGCGAGTGATCACAGACTGCTTCACAGAATCTGATTCAGAGATACAAGGCCCCTTAGGCCAGAGGGGCGGGGGTCACCTGGAAGTCCCCACTAAAACAAAAGTTCTGAGGAGGAAGAAACTTCCCTTTCAAGTTGAGCTCCCTACGGACGTTAACTCTGAGTCTCCTTGAAAGATACCACCTATTGCAATGCAGGATTAATTTTTGATAGACCAACATGTTTGGACATTATGTCAATGGTTTTTAAACTTTTTAGTGTCATACACTCAGGTGAAACCCCATGGAATGTCAGAAGAATCACTTCCGGAAAAGGCACATAGATACATACCCAAATTTAGGGAATTTTATAGACGAAGGCTGTCAGTGTTCTGCCCTCCAGGAGAAATCACATCCATAGATCAAGACCAACCGAGTTAAACCAAAGGGCAGACCAGGAGACAGTAAATGTGAGGGGCAGAGATGCATCTTTGAAACATCTGAATTCACGGGAAAAGAGCATCCCTCACTCCTCGTTGGATGCTGGCTTGTATCATGAGAAACGTTGGTTTTTAAAAACCTCCTAGAACACTGGAGAGGCGTTATCTTTCAAGCAGCTCACCACCGGCCAACTCTTCCTTTTACACTGAAGTGTCCTTTTTCAGGGAGTCTCCTAGGAATAGACACAAGAGGATGAATCATGTTCATCTGTCATATAAGGGGGGAGGGCCGCTGCTAATTAAGAGCAGGGCAATTCAGACTTCTTCGTAGCCCTGGGGAGGAATACCCAGGTGTGCTGAGACAGATGTGCTTGGGAAAAGAGAACAAGAGGCTCCCCAGGAAAGGCCCAACTCCAGGCCAGCTTTCAGGAATAGATTTCCCCACTGGGTGACGTCTTGGTAATTTCTGTTCCCCGACCAATGATATAGCTAAGTAGATGAAGCTGAAAGCTGAGTCAGATAAAAAAAAAAAAAAGAATGTTTAATCTAACAAAAGCAGCCTCATTCTTTGCCATGAAGGGAAGTTGATTTAACAGGCAGTAGCAGATTAAATAGGAAGGTGAAATGGGGGAGAAAAAAAAATCACATTAAACCATTCAAAAATGAAGATAGTAGAATGTCACAATGCCAATTATTTGGAGAAAAAGCACAACACGACCATGGAACTTTCAACAATAAGATAAATTATATCGGCTTTAGATGTACAAAAATAGGTCTTTTGTTCTCTGTATATATTTTAAATGAAATGCTATTGTTTAATTAATAGACTGTAACTTCATACATTCAAGAAAAGCATGTAAGGTCAGATGAGTGGTGTAGGCCATGGAGTTGCTCCTGAATCTCAAAAACGGGCACAGCCAATGTGTTTCAAAATTTGGAACTTAAACCGATACTTGAATTACCTGGAGTAGTTTTAAAACTTGAGATTCTGAAGCCCCGCTGACCTGTTGAATCGGAAACATAAGGGCAAAACTTGGGAATCTGCATTTTAACAATCTCCTGGGTAATAAACCTACTAAAATATGAGAACTCTTAATTCATCCCTTTACTTGGAACATTCCAGAAACTATCATAAGGAAGTGGCTCTCTGTGGAAGCACCCTCTTTTTCCCATTTTATAGAATGGTATTTTTCTCCTTTGTTCATTCTCCTTCCTCCTCTCTATCTGGGAGCCCCATACTCACCCCAGTCTTCACCCTGTTGATGGCCCGGAATGACTTCTGTAGGCTAAGCAGACACGGAAGGGTGACTGGGACAGGAGGGGGCGCAGGAGGGCTCTTCATTCCCAAATCTTCCACTTAATGAGATTGTTCATCCTGACACCCCACCCCAGTTCTCACACTCTCCCATCAGTGCCCCATCTCATCCCCAGTGTCAAAACACCTGGATAAAGACACTGAAACAAAAGGGAAGTTTACTGTCCAGTTACCTATCCATCCCTCCCCACAGAGGTAGGCAAAAGCCTACGACATCAATGTGGAACACGGAGAAAGGAAGGGGCAACGCTGTAGGAATTACTCCTTTACATTTTTTTATTATTGTTTATTAAATTTGCATTGAAGTATAGTCAGTTTACAATGTTGCCCTGTCCTCTACAGAAGAAGTTTGTTGTTTGTCTATTTTATATGCAGTAATTAGTATCTGCAAATCTTGAACTCCCAGTTTATCCCTTCCCACCGACTTTGTCCCCTGAGAACCATAAGTTGAAATAACTATTTTTTAAGTCCCTTTTACTTTCATCATCATTCAGGGTGTAGCCAAATTCCCAAGGAAAAGAAGAAGACTGGAGGCAACAGGATAGAAAACAAAGGGAAAACAAGAAATCCAATTCTTGTACGCTCAGAATAAAGAGGTGGCCAGAGACGCCAAGCTTGACCACAAAGGGCCATCAGGGCTGCCACTGGGAAGAGGCCCCACCAGCCCCACCCCCTACTCCTTGCTCCCTAGTCCGGCTCCCAGTTCCTGCTATTCACAACGCTCCATCACCACGCTCCATGCTTCACCTGGCACCGTGACTTGGAAGCATTTGGAAGCTGCCCAGCTCATTGCTCCATGGGGAGTGGCACGTTAAGTGTGGGCAGAAGCCTTCTACCGGGATGGAAATGTTCTGCTGTCACAAGAGAAAGTCTGTGCCTTTTCCTGTGGTGACCCTGCATCATGGATGCTAGAATTCCAGGGCTGGACCGTCACAGATCAGATTCAACACCTGCTGAAATAGGGCCCTCGTGGATTCACTCACTCATTTAGATGACCTTTGTGAAATTAGTATCAGTGTTCTGAGTAATCAAACTGTTTCATCACAACCGAGTTTTACGTGTTCAGCTGCCTCTAAACTTAGAGGTCAGTGGGGGCGTTGGGAAAACCATTGGGCTTCGGGTGCAAAGAAATCTGAGTTTAAATCAAACTCTTGCCAAGGAATGGCTGCATGATTTAGAACAAGTTATGAAGCCTCTCCAGGCTTACGTGTTCACATCCATAAAAGGAAGATGATGACATTATCTGCAGTGAGTTCTTGTGAGCATTTAATTAACAAATATGTATTGATCTCTTCTGTGTAGATGGTGCGCTGTCAGGGAAGATGCTCAAACAAGACATTATTTACGGTATGTCCAGTGCTCTGATGGGGGCTGGGTTAGAATAAAGAGCTCCAGGAAGTGGTGAGGAAGGTGAGGGTGGGGGAGAAATGGGTAAAGGGAGTCAAAAGGTACAAACTTCCAGCTATAAAATAAGGAAGTCCCGGGGATGTCTGCACAGCTTGGTGACTGTAGTTAACAATACCGTGTCATGTATTTGACAGTTGCTGAGAGAGTAGACTTTAAATATCTCATCCCAAGAAAAACATTGGACCTCTGTGTGGCAGTGGATGTTAACTTCTTCTTCCAGGAGTCATTTTGCAATACACACACGTATCGATCACTATGTCACACACCTAAAACTAACACAATGGTAGATATCAATTATATCTTCATTAAAGAAAAAAAGGCTACAGGAAGATCTGGGAGAAAAATCTAAATTGTTTTTGGAAAGACGGAATGAGCAGGGAAGGCTTTGCAGGTGTGACGGCATCTGAAAAAGAAGTCGGTGTTTGGAAAGAGGGATACGGGTTCAGGGAAAAGCGTGTCAACACAGAGAGGACACCGAGAGTGAGGCTTGGAGGCAAGTCAGAACAGGGCAGCAAGGAGGCCTGCGAGCAGTCGGCAGACAGGAGGAGAGAAGCGAGGGGGCGGCTGGGATGGGATGGGACTCCAGGTGGTGGAGAGGTCGGACGCAGTCGGCTCCAGGCAGGCATTTCCCATGCCAGGCGGAGTTCGGCTCCCATCCCGAAGACCGGGAGAAGCCATGACATGCTGTCACACAGAGAAGTGACGCCCCAGATCCTCAGGATAGGAAGATCACTCCAGAGTGATATCAGTCCTGTAAAGTACCTGGCACTGAGCAGGTTCCAGTAAGTGACGGCAGCGACCGCCTATGAAATCGTCTTTCCTCTTATTGATTAGAATAACTCATGTGTTCTGTTCAGCGGGTGTTTGTCGTGTGAGTGTTTGCTTACTGAGGTCTTCTGTGTGTTGTTTAAGTTGCCATAAATTCTGTTACTGGCATCCGACTCATCAACAGGAATGGTGGATGAGATTCTGCATAATGTAACCATTTAACACTGTTCAGACACACCCAGGATTAAATGCACAGTGGTTTCTGGTCCCTTGTTAAGTCTGTCACTGGAAGAAGCCCCTACAAGTCAGAGTGGTATTTTAGATACTTGACTGTTCTCGGTCATAGCCGGGGGAGTTGAATGATCACCCTCGTTACTCCTTATTGTAACATTGTAACCTAAACGTGTCCCTTCCTTTTGCCATTCAAGGATGGAGTGAAACTTCAGTCCTAAACCTTAAACAGACCAACCCACAGGGACCCCAGCTGCAGGTGGGAACTGAAGGCTGAGAAATTCCACAGCTGTTTTCTTGTCTTCTCATGACACCAGGCAGTTTTGCTTTGTGCCAATAAAGCAATCGCTTTTGGCTATAAACTTTTTTTTTAAATTTTGAGGCTGAAATTGAATTTCATCCAGCAGGGCACTGCTTTTATTTAGTCCACGTGGGAGAGAAGTGTACTAAGGCCATTTATTTTTTCCAGTAAAGTTCAGAAGAGACAGGTTTTCATCACTGAGCATCTTGATTATTTGGAAAATGGGCAGGAATCACCTATTAGCTTGGAAACGTTAGTCAGCAGCAAGAATCAGCCCAGGAGAGACATGTGTGAGTCACTGACCGTCACTGACAGAGAAGCCGGAAAGCCAGTCGAGTCCTACCTGCTTCCTGGTGAATCACTCCACAAGGAAGTCACTACCAGTTTGAAAAGACCACAACACAAGAACCGCTTCCCCCCACAACACACACCTTTTATTATTAAGTGAATTTGCACAGGTCTGCTTCAATTTTTCAATCCATCAGTGTTCCAATACCAACCATAATGTTACATTGAAATTTCTCATTTTCTGTTTTCTTTTCTTCCTTCCTTCCTTCCTTCCTTTCTTTCTTTCTTTCTTTCTTTCTTTCTTTCTTTCTTTCTTTCTTTCTTTCTTTCTTTCTTTCTTTCTTTCTTTCTTTTTTTCTTACTTTGGTCACTATTTGAGAGTGGCCACATTTATTCATGCATCTTGCAAATGTGTAGCAAATGCTTTAGAAATATTTAGCACTGTGTTAAGTAACATGTTTGTAACAGATCGCTGTAAATTATTTTTTGAATAAAACTGAGAGACCTATGCATGTTGAAAAGATCTAAACAGATACAAGAAGATTTGTGGGTTTGGTTTTATTTACTCCCTTTTTATTATATAGCTTCCTATGCTCACTTTTTTTTTTTTTTTTTTTTTGCTAATAAAAGTATTACCACTAGGGACGGTAAGGGTAACAATATTTGTGGGGTGCTTTCAATGTCTCATGAATGCTTCATATTTACTATGTTGTTTAATCCTCTCAACAAATCTATGAGGTGGTTGGTATTATCAGCTACCATTTACAGATGAGGAAACTATGATGTTGAGAAATTAAATCACTAGTTCAAAGCCACACAGTTAACAAGTATTGGAGCTGCTGACTTCCTGATTCCAGGTTCTATTCTCTTAACTCTCATGCTCTGCCACAATAAATGTGAAAATAAATCAAGTAGGTAAGCCGGGCCTCGAGAACAGCCTGGCTGTGGAGAAAACCATTCAGACATCAAATGTTAAATAATGATCTGAAAAAAAAAAAAAAAAAAGAATATAAGAGCTGCCCAAAAGCAGATGCCCGGTGAATAGGAGAGTCCGTAAAAACTCAAAGGGAAGCACAATTCCAGCACACTGGGGAGGTCCAGGAATTTTGATGGCTCTGGACACCCCGGATTGGCTGGACAAGGATGGAAAGTGCGGAGGACCTGCTCACGATGCAGGACGGAGGGCTGAGTGTGGGGATGTATCTGGGGCACTGGGGAGGGGGTCACGCAGTTGGAGGGGAGAGGAGGAGGACTGAGGGAAGAAGGTCAGGGGGTCAGGTTATAAAAGGTGTCCAAGGTCAGGGTGTTTGCCTTCTGCCGTTGGGGAGACTGAGGGGACACCGGAAGAGGCTTTCTGGTGTCCCTGAAAGACCGCAGGCTTCAGGGTCAAAAGGTCGTTCAGTCCCGAACACCATGTGTGACCACTTCGTCTTTCTACTCGTCAGTTCCTGTGAAATGGAAATTAAAGTTACAGTGTTCACCCTGCAAGGTCGTTTGTGGATTAGAGCTCCTTTGCATGCAGCATAGAACAATGTGCTCGGCACACAGCAGCTTTTCAACGAGCAATAGCTACCTTTACCCCAGTTCTAGGGAATTTGTTGCAATGAGGTTCCATTGCCTACAACAGTTTTGACCTCCTTGCTTATCCCTCCCCCAGGCAGAGATTTGCATTAATCTCCAAAGAAAATGCTTCATTGTTTTCTAAACATGCATTGTTTTTTTTAATCCTAAGAAACGTATAAAAACTTGCTGATAACCCCACTGCTCTAACAGGAACATTTTGGTGGGTTTTCTTTGATTTGATTTTCCCTGGGTGTGATGTGTGATACTCTTTTATTCACCATTAATTTTTTATTTATCTGTTGCTTTTGCTAAATAATATTACAAAGATGGATAATTTACTTTACCAGACTCTATTCCGAGAGTTTTTGGCTACTTCCAAAAGTAAGGCTTCACTCACAAGTTAGAGATTTTTCCATATTAATGCAAAAAACCCAATAAAAAAAATTCCACTGGGGTCCAGGTCATTGTTCTATTCCCAAAAGGAAGTTTCTCGACTATCAAGGTACAATCTCTGCCCTGGCCTTCACAGAGCTACCCAGGGCAGAAAATACAAGGTTACAAATGGTATAAAAGGATGCACCGTGGAGTCTGAATGCAGTTTCATCAAGTTTCCAAGGCTATTTCTGCCCCGGGTTGCTCTTTGTAGGATATCTTGTCGGAAGCATCCCCCGGGTTTTCTTAACCGAGAGGCTCGCACTCAGTCAGATGGATAAATCCAAGTGCGTATGTTTCAAATGTTACCTTCCTTTTCAGTCTTTCTTCACCCCTGAGAAAATCTGTGCACTGCCCCCCCCCCCCCATCCACTTTGCCTGTCATTTCTGGCCACTCAGTGAACATTTTGTAACCTCTGAAAGAAAGCAAGGCTTTGAAAAGAGAACAGAGTCCTTTTTTTTGGTGATATACAACGTTGACAGAAATATACTCCAGGGGAATTTAATGCAGCTTTTTTTGGTTCCTGGCGCTGCTTCCCTAGTGCATCAGTCAGTGAAAAATGATCAGGGAAACTCCTGACAGTAGAACAGGACTGAGGACAGCCTTCGCCTCCAAGCCAGCGATTAGATTCTACTGTACAAACAGGGCACCAACCGTCTCTGAACTCCTCACCTTTGAAAGGTAAACACCGAGAAGGAAATACTCCTCCCACATGCTTTGAAGCGTTCACCTTGTAAAAGGAAAAAGGACTTCTTTAAAGAGTTCTTCATGCAGAGAGAAGAGGAAGTCCTTTGAAGTCCAGGATAATTTGGGGTCACCGCAAAACCCACTCTGCTTCCACTTACAAGCCATCCTGACCTTTCAGGCCAATAACAGAACCACAACCGGGTTATTTCTTCGCCAGTGTGAGCAAAAACAGAAAATAAAAAAATCCCCAGGAGAGATACAAAAACTCCCACCACGCCAGAAGCATCTCTCTTTATACCTTCTGCCAGCTGCCCCTCGTTCCTTAGCTGAAAAGGAAACTATCCCCAGTGGAGAGAGTAATCAATAGATTGAGATTT
Organism: Camelus bactrianus; assembly: GCF_048773025.1. Classification (NCBI taxonomy): domain Eukaryota; kingdom Metazoa; phylum Chordata; class Mammalia; order Artiodactyla; family Camelidae; genus Camelus; species Camelus bactrianus. Next base: position 26,833,374 of record NC_133573.1, read on the forward strand.
TTTTTCTCCTATAAAAAAAAAAATTGTGTGATGGGAAAGATGCCTTCGTGAATTTAAGAGATCGAGATCATGTCACAGGTCTTTGCTTTTGATTAGTTTAGTACTCAAAGCCAGGACCTGAGAGTTAAGTACCCCTCTGATTTAAATTTAAATAGTAAATTAAATAACCTATGGAAAGATCTCCAGGAGGAGTTCCATAGAGACGGCTGGAAATTTCGCAGGAGGTCAGACCACCTGGGCAATCTCTTGCTGATCTCCTGTTTGTCCAAATGGGTCTCGGACTGGAGCCCATCTCCTATGAAGCTAATTCAACCCTTGAGTTTATCTCTCCTTCAGAGATTTGAGCCACACTCTGCGGTCACCATGCTTTTCCCACTCACGGCAAGAAGAGTGTTTCCAGCCATCTCAAAGACCTATGCGTGGGTTTAGGTGCTTTGCACTAGAAAGTGTGACACGTAAAAGCTAAATATTTTCCTTTTATTTCACGTAATTATACAACTACCGCTCCTGCTGGAAAGGGTGGGTTTTGTTTCGACAAACAAGGTGTACGTGTAGCTCCCAGTCCTCTCCTGCTTCTAGTATCGATGGCACTGCCAGCTGGCTTGGTTGGCACTGAGTGAAGGAGGACAAAGAGTGGAACCATTTGCCTCATGGGTCAGATAGCTTCGACTCCTGTGGAACAATTGTCAACACTCGTGCGTGCCCTCATCCTGGCGAGGGGTCTCCCAGGGCCACAAGGATGGCGATCAATTTGGGCAAGTAGAATCAAATTTGATGTGACTTTTCCGTCATTCCACAGAGGCTGAGGACGTTATGAAGCCTATGATTGTTCAATAGTATCATCTCTATTTTTAAAAACACTAAACACTGTATGTAAGTAAATCAATAGCTATATATTTCCTCGTGCTTGAGGACTTCAAAGAAAAATTCTCAAAACCTTCCTTAATGTCCAGTATGGCTTCAAATGATGTAGGTCCCTTTCTTATATCCTAATTCTAGGGAGAATACCCTAAATCCACACAAGGTGGTCATATGACAAATAAAAGCACACACTTTATGGTCATCTCTAGGTCTATCCATGTTGCTGCAAACGGCATCATTTCATTCTTTTTATGGCTGAGTAGTATTCCACTGTGTGTATGTGTGTGTTTATGTGTGAATATATATATACCACGTCTTTTTTATCCTTCCTTTAATGGACATTCAGGTTGTTGATAGGGATTATCATATTAAGTGAAGAAATTCAGACAAAGAAAGACAAATATCATATGATATTGCTTATATGTGGAACCTAAAAAATAAAAGATACAAATTTTACTTACAAACCAGAGGCAGACTCATGGACATAGAAAACAAACTATGGTTACCAAAGGGGAAAGGGCAGGGGAGGGATAAATTAGGAATTTGGGATTAACAGATACATGTGACTATATAGAAAACAGGTAAACAATAAGGGCCTAGTATAGCACAGGGAATTATATTCAATTCTCTCTCTCTGTATATCTATGTATATATTCTATCTGTATTCAATTTCTTATAATAACATACAATGGAAAAGAATCTGAAAAAAGTATATGTATGTATGTATCTGTATAACTGAATCTCTTTGCTGTACACCAGAAACTAACATTGTAAATCAACTACACATCAATAAAAAATAAAAAGTTTTAAAAGCACACACTTTTGTTAGCAGATAGAGCATGTACAGAACATTCCACCCCAAGATGTGGTTCAGTTGTAGCTCTGAAGAGGTTCAAGAAGAATTTTGAACAAATTCAACAAATATTTGGGGTTGAAGATCTGCCAATATGTCCTTTCCCTTGTGGAAATTGCAGACTAGGAGTGCAGGTGAGGATGCAGTGAGCAACTCACAGAGGTTTACATGAGTTACGAGAGGAATCTGTGGATATCTTCCAAGTCTTCGAGGATGACAAGAGAGATCTAATTAAGAAGCAGTTGCTCAAAGTACTGACAGTGTGAGAGATGGACTGCCAGCCCAATGGAACCATGATTTGGTCCTACATGGCACTCTTATCAGTCTGTTTTATCTCCTGCATCTAATTTTAGTCCTACTATTGTGAATTTAAATCTTAATTTCTCACACTTATACAGTGTTTTATCTCATTTGAGCCCTAAAACATATTTGAGGCTCAAAAATATCTATATTTTTAGCCGCATTTTACAAATGTGGGAACTGAATCTCATAAACGCATAATAATTTTCTTATGGTAAAAGTAGAAACGAGATTATAACCTAATTTTTTTTTCTATCTCCTTCTGATACTTAAGACCTTCTATGTTAATAAAATGACAGGTGCTCATTTAAAACTTAGCTGCCAGAGGTTTGAACACCGTCCATCACACGCAGGAAGAATCTCAAGCTGGCTCCATTGCCTTTCAAGGTCTTCATGGTTGGCCAGTATTAAACAGTCTTCAGTTCTATCACTAGCCTCCTTCCCCAAGGCCATACCATGAGTCCCCCAGCTCACTGCATTCTCCTGGCATTACCTTTGTCAATTCTTTTCCCTCTGCCTAGAATCCCTGCCTCTCTGCCCTACTCTTTCTCTTCCTATCACTTTCCCTAACACCTACTGCTCACCCATGAGAAGTCGGTGTAGACATCACCTCCTCTGGGAGGCATCCGTGATTTACTGGAGTAAACGCCTGTTGTGGGTGTTCCGTCTCATTCATCCTTACTACAGTGCTTCTGGCACCACATTATAATAATCTCTTTATCCATACGTCTCCTGCACTTGACTATACATTTCTCAAGAGGCTTATGAATTCATTGTTGATATATTTATTGCTTTCACGGATCCTCGATTCTCAATAAATGTTGAGTACATGACTCAATAGAGTAATAGAGGGAATGAATTAATAGAGGCTGAATTAATAGTCAATTGTTGAAACTTAGACCAATAACAGATTGTAAGAATATGCAAGCAAATGCGTTTGAATACGTTGTCAGATGTCAACAAGCTATGATTTGTTTTTAATGTATACATATCAAAGAAAGGACTTAAGAGAAAAAAAGTAATTGCAATGCCCATCTTTTAAAGAAGCAAAAAGAAACATGGGTCAGCCTAAAACACAGTGCCAGGGAAGCCACTTAGATAAATCATCAAAATGATCAATTTGCAATCACTGAGAAGAACATAACGGACTGGGTAGCAACCACCATGGCTTTTAGAGGAACAAATCATGCCAGACCAATTTAATTTCCTTCTATGATAGAGTGACAGGCCTTGTAGATAAAAAGGATGCAATAGATGTAATCTCGCTAGACTTCTGTAAGCCTTTGATTCTGTCCTACCTGACATTCTCATCAACAAACTGGGGAGATCTAATCTAAACCGCACAGCTGCTCAGTGGGCGTGCAGCTGACTGGACAGGAGGATTCAGAGAGCGCGTTAACCCAGCCGAGCAGCACGGGCAGCAAGCCTGGTTGTGGGGCCTGGGGTCACTGGGGTCGTTTACAGCAACGCAAGGTAAAATCACACATGCAGAAAGCTGAAGTTATAAATACAGGCATATCTGTAATAAATAAGATATTTACCAGGAGCTGCCGCAAATGCATTTGGAGTAAAAAGAACGTTTCTGCATAGAATTACTTGGCATAAAATGCCCAGATTAGCAAACAAATAAATACATTGTGAGTGAGCTATCTTCAAACCAAAGAGACTACTCTGCACGTGAATTATAGTCCCAAATCTACAACAGTAACTGCAGACGTGTCACAACCCGCCACCAGCATCCCCCACCTCTGCTGCCCGTATAGCTTTCCCCAGTGAGATGGTGGCCAACCCGTCCCCTGACGTCCATGTCACCATGGCCGTTGGGCTCTAGCTTCTGTTCCTTCTCTCAGATTCCACAGCTCTGGGAATGTTCATGTCAGCCCGGTGTTCCCTCGTCTTGTTCTGTCTTGTGACATCTACCTTCGCTCAGAGTATCTGACCACCTGTTCTCATCCACGTTTCCCTCCCTTGCTCCACATGTGGAAGATGCAGGTAAATGAGATACACAGAGTGGAAACCCAGGGTAATAAAGAAGCTCAGGAACACTTAAGGAGGAGGTGATCGTCAAGGCCATCTAGGATTTTTTTTTAAAGGATTCTTTTCAGTTGGTTTGGGGTTAAGTCCTGGAAAGTGATGGATGAGAGAGCAGGCTTGATGGAGTGGGCAACTGAAAAGAATAAGCAGAAAGTATAATAATGGGAGGAAGTCGGTTTGGTGATTCAGGCAAGAACTGGCCAGCCACCACCATCCAAAAAATAAGCAGTAACAAATGCTGGCACAGAAGTGGAGAAAAGCGAGCTCTTGTGCACTGTTGGTGGGAATGTAAATTGGTTCAGCCACTCTGGAAAAGAGCGTGGAGGTTCCTCAAAAAAATTAAAGATAGAACTACCACACGATCCAGTCTGGGAATATATCAAAAGGATACAAAAACACTAACTTGAAAAGATATCTGCACCTTTCTGTTCATAGCAGTGCTGTTTACAACAGCCAATTCATGGCAGCAACCTAAGTGTCCATCTACGGATGAGTGGATACAGAAGCTGTGGGGGATGTGTGTGATGGAATATTACTCAGCCATAAATTTGGGAGGCTAATATGAAGGTCATCTGTCCCCAGTGCATATCAATTCAAATTGTCTTGTCAAAACTGATTTGATTGAATTCGGGGAGTCTTGTTCTTTCTTCCCTGCCCCCTCCTTTTTTAAAAAAGTTGCTTTGTTTAAAAAATAAAAGTAAAAGGATTTTACACATTTTCATAGTTTTTTAATTTTTTTATTGAAGTATAGTCAGTTTACAATGTTGTGGCAATTTCTGGTGTTCAGCACAATGCTTCAGTCATATATGAACATACTTATATTCATTTTCATATTCTTTTTAATCATAAGTTGCTACAAGATACTGAAAACAGTTCCTTGTACTATACAGTATAAACTTGCTGTTTATCTATTTTATATATAGTAGTTAGTATCTGCAAATCTCAAACCCCCAATTTATCCCTTCCCCTGGTAACCATAAGTTTGTTTTCTATGTATGTGAGTCTGTTTCTGTTCTGCAAATGTTTGACTTTTTTTTAGGTTCCACATATAGGTGATATCATATGGTATTTTTCTGACTCTTTCTGGCACATCTTCATAGTTGACAGAACTATCCACTTTGTGTCTGATATACCTTACAAGAATAAGGTTTTAAAAACTTCAGAAGGGACGTAGTTAAGATCTTTCTTGTCTTGGAACAAGGTTCTCTGGGATTGAAGTTCCCAAAGTCTTGTGTCTGAGCAAATTCCCTGAGTAGCGAGTTTCCGCATCCTGTCCTCTGGTGGTCTTTCTGTCTGGATGAAACTCGACACCAACGTTCAGCAGAGGATGACCATCCTTTGGGTGCCTGAGAGGCCTCCCAGCAGCTGCCTTGCTGCTATTTTTATGCAAACTCGTGGACTGGAGATAAGGAGAGGTCTGCTCTCCTCTCTGGGGAAAGAATCTTAACTCTAAAATGGCCAATTAGATTAAATGCCCCTTCTGGAAAGAACAAACTAACAACTAAATGGAATTTGTATTACGCAAAGAAGAGCAAGTTAGATTTTGTTTAAGATAACTTCGAAATTCATTTAGAGGCCTCTTTCTTCCTAGAACAATAAAGCCAGACTCCAGAAGTAAATATTTCAGAGAGTGATAAAACAGAAGACATGAAATAGAAGAGTTGAGGTTTTACCAAGAAAGTATGAGCCAAAAATACTTTTGAAACTCTCTGTCCGAGATGTCTGATCAATACCTCAGATGGTAGAATGGCGAATAAAGGGGAGGGGACAGGGTTTAATGCATTCAAGTCTTCAGTTTGCTTTGCGTTTACAGATGGTAGTCGGGGATCCTCATAAAATGTGTGACAGGCTTAGTCATTTGCAGGTTGCAACATTTCCCGCACTTACTATATATTGTTGAATTGTCCCCCAACCCTGTAAAGATCCTAGAAGTAGCATTGTTCTTCCCATGTCACAGGTGAGGAGACCGGGGTCCATCATCACTACAAAGGCACATAACTGATTATTGGTTGAACTGTACCTAAACCCAGACCTTTCCTTCCTAAGCGAGAACTCTATCATAACCTTTTTTACATCTGTCTATGTATGTTGAATATAAGTTCTCTGTAAAGGTTCTAAATATCACTTTCATGAGGCTGCCTGTAAATTCTAAACGTTCATTTGTAATGAATTGGATATTTCTGTGCTCTTAACAATATAAATCTGAGTGTGGAAAACAGAGGCGCTCTGTCATTCAGGTAGTTGACTCGATGAGCCCACGGCTGGTAACATCTGAGCAAACGAGGCCTCGAGATGCTGAAGGAGTGAGAAGGGCCCTGAGGAGTTATGTAAAAAAGCTAGTGATCTGGAATTACTAGCTATGAATTTACCTACTTTGGAGGAAAAATTACTTTTTCAAGTTGTAAGATACGATGATACTCTTACTCAGAGTAGCTTTTAAGTAGTCCACTTGAATTCAATTCACTCTGTAGACCTGAATGAAGTCATTTAAATCACATTCCACAATAAAGTGTTATTGTACCATTTTGCTCCAAGGAAAACTGATTTTTTTTGAAGTAAATAGCCTAAAGTAAAATGTCAAGATTTGGATTTTTAAATTTATTAATTATGAGTTATTGATTGGCAACAGAATTCAAGAGACAGGAACTAACTTAACTCTTGGTTCAAATCTTGGTTAAATACACAAAGAATTCTAACCTCAAAATATATCTAAGGAAACTCTCATGAGATTCCTTTTCCTTCACTTGATAAAAGAGAGGGAAACTTAACTAGGAGAAGAAAGAGGAAACAGCAGATATCGATGATGATAGACAGAGGAAAGAGATGCTAAGGTTAAGGTTAAGAGATGCTAAAGAACTAAGGTTAGTTGGCATCATTGTATTTCAGAAATTCAAACGTGAGCAGAAAAATCTCAGCTAAAGGCAGGAAGTTGAAAGCCTGTCGCCACCTTTGAATGCACTTTGACGTGTAAATTTCTTCTCCATCCCCTGCATCCTCCCTCGTGCTTTCTTGGAAGGCCTGCCGCACTAGTAAAGCTCTGAGGCACCTGCTGTTTGCAAACTCAGCTCCTAGTTTGAACCCAAACAGAAAACAGCATTGGAGTGGTGAGAGGTGCCTGAAAAGGGTGTTATAAAGATATAAGTTGAATTTACTGATGAGAAGGGGGGAAAAAAAAGAAAATGGTGAAAGGAAAGACTTGATAGAAAGGAGAAAAATTGTTAAGCAGATGACTGTGTTGGAGGAGCTATTGATATTTCAAAGATTAAGGAAGAATAAAATTAAGGATGCAAACTTGGAAGTAGAGAAGCAAGTCCTGGAGACTTAATGCGTGACAATGTAATAATTGTGCTATAAACTTCAAATTGCTCAGAGGGTAAATCTTTCTTTTTTTTTTAAGAGAGTAAATCTGAATTATTCTCGTCACAAGAAAAGAAATGATATGCAATGGGATGGAGGTGTTAGCTAATGCCAAAGCGGTATTCATATTGCAAAATATAAATCTATCGAATCAACACATCGTACACCTTAAACTTACCCAATGTTATATGTAGCTATACCTCAATTTAAAAAAGAAGAAACATCATCATTTCATCAAGAATCAATGAAGTTGTGAGGATAAGAGAGGAATCCCCTAATAAAACACTCATAGTCATCAACGCGCGTTTACTTCGTGTCCAGCTCTGCCCTGAGCCCTTTCCACGCGTTACCTCTATTAATCTCCATCAGAATCCCAGAAAAAAAAAGGGGCCCAGAAGAATCAAACAGCTATTCCACAGGCACACAGTCACTCAACAGAAAACCCTTTCTGGAGAAAAAGGAGGAAAAAGAAATCAGCCTACCTAATATTTACTGAGCGCTACTATGTGCCAAGCGTCGTTCTAAGCATTTGACAGGTACTATCTCAGTCATCTATTTTATCAGGGAGGAGACTGGGGCACAGAGAGGTTGAGTTGCCCTTGGTGTCCCAGCTGATATATGGCTGAATCAGGATTTAACCTGGCTGAGGAATCCTGACCCCTAAAATGGTTGTAGCAATAATACCAACCTCACTGAGCTGTGAGCACCTCAATGAGCTGACATACGTAAAACGTCTAGAAATGTGCCTGGCGTAGCAGAAGCATTGAGTAAATATTAACTCACTGTGTTATTATGAATAAGATCATGCTCTGCTGCCTCTTCAAAATGTAGACTATAAAGCTGGTGGCAGATAAAACCAGGACGATCAGTGTTCTAGAAAAAAAAAGTTGTTAGAAGAGAATAAGCAACATCTGCCAAAAGGTGGCTTTTTCCAAGGAAAATTCAATCTAGATTTGGGCACCGGGGAGCTGTGATGCTCAGAAAGGTGCAGACAGTATACTGAGGGATGATTGGCCAGGAGGAAACTGAACCAAAAGTTGCCTGGGACAGAGCCTGTGGTTGGAAATTTGGAATGGGAAGATAATGTATGCAGGCATGCTGGGTTTTGAGGAAAGGAAAGCCATGTAGCAGATTCCTAGACCCTCTCTCTCCACCATCCCCAAGGGTCCTTATCTTGTCCTCTCTGAGTTCTCAGGAAAAAGAAAGACAGGAGATCCTCGTTCTTTCCTTACCCGATTATTACCAGTGAGGAAAATTCAAGCCCTCCAGTGCAGGAACCTAGAGGGTGGCCAGGAGAGCCGATCTGTGTGTTCACACCCAGCCGCTCTCCTGTTCAAGTCCATCTGAGGCAATGTTGGGCAATGATTTATCCTTCCTTTGGAATAATCAGTTTGTGTTCCTGGTCTGGACTTTTGCAAGATAAAGTCTGGTTGATCTCTCAGCCTGAGAGTCAAAGAGCAGAGAATTCCTGTTTGATCTTTTGACCTTGCTTTGTTGTCCAAGATGAAATTGTGCTGACAGCAAGGCTGGTTTCCTGGGCTTCTAACCTGTACCATCACCCCGCACTTCCTGCTCAGAAGGACCCTGCGCTTGGTCACAGGCTCTGCTGTCACTGTCTCGAAATCTTAATGATGTTACATTGGAACCATTGTTTTGTCAGTGATGTCCAAACAGTGAGACAATGCAGAAGACGTGTGAGCAGAGGAGATGCACCTGATAGTTCTCCTCCGTCCCTCGTCAATGCCTTCACGTTTGTGGCCTCTGTGTGGAATTCAGAGAGACTCAAGGAGGGTATAGGGGAAGCACGCTGTGTTGATAGAACATGCACGAATCCAGAAGTAAAATACAGTCGAGTTAGTTTTGTGCAGCCCTCTCACTGTTCCGAGAGGAATAAATCACATATGCGTATATGAGCAATGAAGTATGTGTTGTGTGAATTCGGTGCATGCTAATTCAATGCTCTTATATTTGCATCACCCAATACAAAGATGAATGGTAAAATTCATGCTAATGGTTTAAATGTTTAAGTTTTCTTTACCTGGAATGCCATTAAATAGCAAATTCCAACATGACCCATTGAGAGTCTGTAGAAGAAAAGAAAAAGCTTTATATTTTAGTGCATTTAAGGACACTTTTTTTCCTGCTTTTTGAACAAGAAGCTCTTCTTTTTTTTTTTTTTTTTTTTTTTTTTTTTTTTTTTTGGCACTGGGTTTGCAAATCACGTAGCTGGCCCTCATGGACAGCTTCCATGTGCCTGAGAGCTAGGGGCTTTCTGAGGCAGCCCTTTCCTGTTTGGGTTCACTCCCACAGGTCCTGAGTCATACTTAGCCTAGGGAACTCTTGGTGTGTTTGGGGAAGCAAGACCAATTTTACTCCCACTGCTTTGGAACAACTGGATCCTTCTTCCCTGTTATTTCATTCCCTACACCTTCCTCACCTCAGCTGGACTACCTCACCTTCCTGTGTGTTCCCAGAGTCCTGGGTGAGCTTCTCTTAATCACTTGTTATTCCATGTGGGCTTGGTTCCTACATTTGCTCTTTCTCTCTAGGCTGCTAAGGAGCTCTTGGATGATGAAGACGAGGAATCAGTGTCACTCATTTTGTCACATCTAGACCCTGAACACAGAGCCTTTCACAGAGCCACCAATCACCGCCATCATTAAACTAAATTACATCTCATCCTCCCAATGCCCACCTCCTCACCTAATCTTCATGCACCTCCCCTCACGTATGCAATGTAGCCTTTCTGCCCGAGTCCCTAATTGTGTAGGAGAGAATTGTTTTCTTGTCTTTCCATTATCCTGTTGAACTAAACACAAGGGCAAATAATCTGATTCTACCTAAGAAACCTGTCCTAGCAACCAACAACACACCCCTCCTTCCTTCTCAGGGCACCTTTCAGTCTATCATGCATGTATGTCAGAGGGAGATGGAAGACATAAATGAAAGGATAGAGTTTTACAGACCAGATGCCTAGAATGGCTTCTAACAAATGTCTCTAGCCAAACCACTCAAGTTTTCCGAGCCTCAGTTTCCTCATTGTGTTACACAGGTGTGGTAATAGTACCCCTGGAGAGCGTAGCTGTGATGTTTGCACGTGGTTTCTTTAATATTTGCCGTAAATTTTATAGATTCATACTACGTAACTGATTTGGTTATTGTCTGTCCTGTCTTCAAGGAGTTTATTAGTTTCCAAATTGGTGTTGCAGTCTCTGAATGTTCAGTTAAGAGCACACAAAAGCCAGAGAAGGCTACGATGCACCTGTTCCCCGCAGTGGCTAAGAGCTATGACCATGCATCCTGCTTCTCGAATGGAGAAGAGTTCATGGATGAACTGGAGCCTGAAAGAAGGAGTTCTAGTCTGTGATAAGAAGCAGAGGGTTGGCATTCCAGATTGGGAGGGGAATGTAAGCTAAGTATACACATAAACCAATCTATGTACACAGAGATGGGCAAAGGGATGGGTCACCCAAGAACATTTTGTATTGGCTGCTGGGCTAGAATGCTCCAGGCTCCTGTTCCTTTGGAGTTAGATGAACCAGCCCCTCCTAAGCCTCGGCCAGCGACTCCTGTTCAATGAGCACATAAGTCAACAGAGAACTTGGCATGTACTTGCTTAGATTCTGTGGTCTGAATCTGAACGTAGGCTATTTGCAGGTAGGAACTACACTTCCTTAAATCTATGTTTCCCTTCTTCCAGCAGACCAAGAGCTCCTTGTCAGATTACATCAAGAACAATAAGCATCAATGTCCGGGGGCACTCCTGATGCCCTGAAGGCCAGGTGTTCACCTTCTTTTAAAATTCTGCTTCTCAGAGGAAGGCATTCTGGGGAGTAATCCTTTCTTCCTCAATATTTGGTGTGCTCCTACTCTGAGGACAGAAGGCTGAGAAGCCCAGGTCCTGTCCTTAAGAAAGCTCAGTCTTCCATAGAATATCAGCACAAGGGACCAGTTTATTTCGCCAAGGGGAGGATGGGCTCTCACACTCAACGCTGGGATTCCTATTGCAAACTGGGTGAAAAGAGTATTTCAAGCCACGGGCTGTGTGTGTGCGCGTGTGTGTGTGTGTAGATGGCAGCTGAGGAGAGAAGAATGAGCAGAGATTGGGATGAGATAAAGTGACAGTGACCATTAATGAGTCAGTGGCTGGTGGTGGCAATGACTCCAAGAACTGGACACGGAAGCAGATGCTAGTTTAAGGTTACACCATCTTTTACTGCCCGCTCTTTGCAAAAGAGCATCGATTTTTCTTCAGGAAGCATGGGCCTTCTGCTTTTTGTCTTCTTTCTCTGGGAGTCATGTCTGGTCCAACAAATATTTAAGACCCACCGCAAACAATTTTTTCTAAGATCTCACTCTGCGGTGATTGGTCAGCTCCTCCCAAAGATGGTGAAGCTCCTTATTTTATTCATCCTTTACTGAGTCTTCTAGTCCCCTCCAGGACAGCTCTAATAAGGCCAGAATATTCCTGAAGGCCCTTTCTGGCCACACGATGAGAAGATTCTCTGCAGACTCTCTGTTCTGTGTGCATCACCGTTCAGATAACGGAAGGCCAGCTATGTGGCCCCCAGCAACGTGAGCCATGCAACAATATGTGTATTCATTGGACTATCAAACAGGGAGACGGTTCTGCAGCCCAGGCCACGGGATGTCTTGCTCCCTGGTGCTTAGATTCTACCTTCCTCCCTCTCCACACAGCCCCCTCCACCCCCAGTGAACGCGTTTCATTGCACATTTTGTGGCAAGATTTACGACAGTTATCACCCAAATCCGTAATTAGCAAGTGGTAACAGATAGGCAGATAGAGCTACTTCTAGTGACATCTCTGACAGATTGACACCCCCACCCCCACCCCTGGCAAATACCTGCCAGCCTTCTCACTTCAGACGTGGCCGTGCTCAGGCCCAGCGCCGGCAAGCCTCGTCTCGTGCTGGCGGAGGGGGAGGGGGCCATAAAGGCGACGTGTTCTCACAAGCATGGCAGGGCCCGTGCAGAAACCATTTGGCTTGGCAATTAAAAACAGGTTTGGCTTCCCTCCGCATCGGTAAGACAACGTCAAAGCAACATTCATCCCGAAAGTTTTCCCTTGTGAATTCAAATGAACTGTGAGTCTTGGGTTTCTCTTTGTCTGCATGTGCGTGCTTGGAGACTGAATTTTTTGCAAGGGTGCGGGGTGTCTCTTTCCGGGGTAAAGTGTGGATATGTACATGTTTTAATCACGGCTACCCGATGGGTCTCGGTGACATTTTCTGGGTCTTCGGCTATGAAGTGGTTGGCATTAGGGACTCATTCTGTCAGCTTTATTACCACCGCTTAACTAACTCTCCAAGGTCGACCCTTTGCCTTGAGAAATGATCGCTCATTCTCAAGATCTGCCTCTCTCACAGACTGGACCTGGGTTTCAAAGACACTGAAAAACATAAACAGGCTTACCTACTAGAAAGAGCGGTGGAGTTGGCTACCATGACGGCTAATCGTGTCTTTGTCTTGTCATTTTTATATGATGTCATCAGCTGTTAGACCCCACAATACTGGGAGAAATCACTGCTTTGCAGCTAAAATCCTTTCCCTCACTGTGCAATGAAGAGCCGAGAGAGAGTCTCTGAAAGCCAGTCCCAGTTTCAGTGAGATCCCCAGTTGTCTACAAGCGGTTTGCTTCAGTTTTTCTTTCTCTTGCCCTTTTCCCCATTCAGTTGAACAGAGAGAAATACTGCCCTTGTTTGAATGTTCACTGTTAAAAGACAAGTCCCAAAGTTCTGCCACAGAAGAAATTGAAAAATAGTGAGACCTAAATCATGAGCCAGAAATCAAAACCTGTCAGAGCCCAGGCCACTCTGACGTGAGGAGATCTTAACAGCAGCGCAGGTGGCCAGCATGCAGGCCATCCACTGATGTTCAAGGAAAGTTCTGTAAAAAAACGATGTATTAGGGATATCAGCTTCTCAATAATCATGGTGATGAGCAGTATTAATTAAAAAAGAGACAGACAAAAGAATAAAAAAAGAACAATTCATCTCAGTGCAAGATATATTTGATCTAAAATTCATCATAGAAGGATTCGGTCCCTATTTAATTTTAAAATCTCACCAAACCCAACTTAAGAAATGTTAGCTGATTCCTGTTTCTTCGGAGGAAATGACCTTATCTTACCTTATTAGCCCAGAATTTGTTCAAAAGAGAATAATTATAAAAATATAGATTGAATTGTATTCAGCTGCATCATTTGACATCCATAATTGGAGATAAATATAAAACATTTTTATAATGTGTAAAGTAAAAATATTATCAGCATAAAGTGAGTAAAAATAGACTCATGTACACGAGAGCCTGTGTGGTTGCACTGAAAAATTCAAAAATCTGTTTAACCTACTTGGTAATATATTTCACCTTTATGTAAAAATAAAGATGCATGCACACAATTTTCTATTTCCCAAAAATATATGTTTTGCATGCTTTTGATCTGTGCACTCAAAGAAAGTACCTTTTTCTAAATATGAATTTTTATTTTGGTTTTCATAAAGGAAATCTGCTCCCTCAATTAACAAGCTATTAAGCATAAATCAATATTGTCCTCTTTTACTCATTCCATGTACTGGAGATTTTTCACTGACTCGGGCTCCCATTTGCCGGACTGTGTGTTTTATAACCTTTGATATAAAAGGCAAAGCAGAAGGAACAACTTTAAATTCAGTCCAACTAAGGCAAAAATAAAACCAACTCTAAATGTCACAAAATAACACTACCATTTTGTTTTAAAAAAAAATCATACACATAAAAATAAAAATATATGTGCATGATAATAGAAATAATTTAGCAAATCTTTATGTAATTTGTCTTCCCCTCCATTTGTCAAAATACGGCTTCTTATTTGTTGAAAACATTTTTTAATGAGCAAGGGACTGGTACCCACTAATTTAAATATTGATTGGAGGAGTGAGAAAATCTAGGCTTTTTATAAGCTTATACATTTTACAAGAGAAGCTACTTTATATGAGTCTATTCTTTATTAATTCGATGTTAATAGCTTCATTTCCTCACAGTTATGTATCTAAAGGGTTGTGGAAGAGAGAAAGGAAGAGGGTTATTAGATCTTTAAATTCAAGTTTTCAAATGCCCGGTAAATGATGTGTCTAAGCGATTAGAGAACCTTACGGAGTTGGAGAAGGATTAAATCATGACATATTCCGATCTCATTTGGAACTGGGATAATTAGTTTTTTGAGAGTTCCCACAGGCCAGGGGTAAGGGATTGCTTCTGGAGGTGGGTCGAAGAATCAGGAAGTTATTAATGAAAAGTCTTAGATCTTAATCATGAGCTTACATTTCAGTAAATTAAACACCCTCCAAGTAAAAAGAAGACGTACACAAGTCATTATGTCATTTACTAACTTGCCACCTGCCTGAACGGAGCAATACCTCTGTCGAATGTATTCTCAGCGACGAGAATTACACAGTCGTTTCTACAAAGGTTCGAAAAGTTTGTCATTGTTTCATTTTGTGTCCTGAAGCCACGCCATCGTTCTTAGAACGTGGAGAATTTGCTTTCCCCAAACTTCCCATAAATCATGTCTCTGAGTGGGAGATACTTCTTTATGGAAACAAAATGAAATCACAGCACCTGCCTACTGGAGCCACATCACTGCTGCCACTTACATAACACAAACATGAATAAACAGGCAAGGCCTCCTGTTCTCTCCCTGTGGTTCAGGGCCAGGATAAAAGGGAAACGGTCTCTCCTCTGTGTGTTTTTGATCACACACCTCCTGTAAAACCATGGCCGAAAGCGTAGACTTACCACACGGGTGTGTTTTGGAAGTCGCTAGTAAAAAATGATTTTAAAACCTTCAGAAACTGCCAAGCTCCGAGACGATGCTTATTAAAGGCCAATAGAATTGGGAAAATTGAGAAGAAAACGGCCAGTAAACCTTGTGTATGTGTGTGTGCGCGTGTGTGTGAGCATGTGTGTGTGCTTTAAGGAAGTCGGTTTAGTCTCCTGTCCACATGGGCTGGTTATGAACTCAGGCAAGAAAAACAAGCCAGGCCACGATTTCACAACAGATCGCTAAGGAGACAGCCATCCACTTGCACAGGGTCACCCATGGACACAGAGCCCTTCCCTACCCTTCGCCGTGGTAATTCTAGATTTTCACCAGGGATTAAAAGTTCTGCAGACAAATCTCCCCTACAGTGTCCATGCTCTTGATGATAAACTAAGTATTGATGCTACCAGGCGAAATTTTAAATGGCCATTGAGTCTACTTCTGGCAAGATGTCTGGGCCACGGGGCAAGGGACTGAGTGAACCCGGCCATTTGAACCTGCAGCCGGGGACCATTTCATCCGCAGGGAGAATCCAGACTGCGTGGTCAGACAGACCCCGATGCTTTCCATTGCTGTCCCTCGGAGATGTCATGTTTTTGCAAAGACGGAAAGGAAGGAAATTATTTTCCCATGTTATGGCATGTGTGCAGAATATTTAATTTTTTAATTTAAAAACGATTTTAAGCTCAGTTAATTAGCTAAATTCTGCACGACCGTCTCAGTTCTGAGGCTGCTGTGACTCTGGTCTTGACTCAGTAGCACTTTTTCTCAATCCTGTTTAAACGTAAGAACCTCCTAAGATGTTTGTTTAAAAATATGCATTCCTGAGCATGGTCCAGACCCAAGGAATCAAAAATCTCTAACAAAGACTCCTAAACATGTGCTTTTTTTTTGAAGTATCCCAGGTGATATTTGTGTCAAGCAAGTTTGGGAAACCCACTTTAAGTGGAACAGAATTCAACTTGAAAAACAAAATTCCCAAGAAGAATGGAGAGAGGAATCTGTGCCATAGAGGTCTCCCCCCCGAAAAGCACAGTGACCTCCTTGCACGGGGATTTTCTGAGGTCTGGTGTAGGTGGTGTCCAATTTGAACATGCACAAACACACATACATAAACATTTTTTTAAGAAGTCTCAAAAGCTTTAGGGAAGCTTTAGGGATAGGGTCAAAACTATAACCAAAGGACCCCAAACATAGCAGTCAAAAAATTGTTCCATGATGTTAAATGAAAGGGAAAAATTACTCCATCGCCTAATGATATCTAATCATCCCGGAGTGCCGTGGCATCTTATTAGGATGCATCCGAATGCAGTGAATTTAATATGTCATGCAGATGTGAACCCACGTGAAGTGTGTATTCATGTAGGCATCCAAGAACGCCATTTCTAAAGATAAAAACTCGTCACAACTCGCTTTGAGGAAGATGGACTAGGGCAGTCACAAAAGATATAGTGGTTTCTTTTCCGGATTCTTACTTCTGTATGGAAAGGAATATTCATTACCAAGTCAAGAAATGCTGATAAAACTTAGCATATGAAAATTATTTCTGTTTCACCTTTTGATTAAGAAAAACTGCACCCAACTAAACCCCCTCCTCAGTAAATTAATAACTGATTTTTGGTACAGAGCATGAAGCCATCCAGGCAGCCTATGTACTAGTTTAGAAACCAGACAAGTGAAAGAATAAAAAAAAAAAAAAGCATTAGGTCAGTTGGGTCAGTCGATTCCAACTCTATGTCATATAAACTCCTCTGATGTGATTCCTCTTATAGGTCACTTGTCCCTTCCCAGTCCCTATTTCTACTAAATTCACCTGAAGTTGGAAACGTGAGGTGTGGGAGCAAGCTTGTGTCTCGTCATGCAATTGCTCTGCTAGATACTGTTCTTCTGAATAAATTGTTACTATGACTAATCAGAGTCAAACTCTGCTTTTCTGTTCTCCCAAAGATAGTGCTACTTAATGAATCAGTGCTCCCCATCACCTTGTTACAAAGACAGAAACTGAAGCACAGTTAGATGGCTTGCGTGTGCCCACAGGCACTGGACAAGCTTTCAAATGAGTGAGGCTGGTCAGTATCCCAGAAAGACCCAGTAGCAATCAGAGAGAGGAGTAATGGCTGTAATTATTCATTTTTCTCTGTCTATCCAATTAGGTAATTGTCATTTCCATAAAACTGCACAAGGGAGAAAACCATAATGAATAACTGAATGGGAGAGTAAGAAAATGAAATTTCCACCTCCAGAAATCATCCTGACTTTGACCGCGGTGGCAGTCTGAACCGCAGATCATCCTCTGCCCTTTCACTTAGCTGAAATGCCCCGTGGGGATCCTAACAGCTAGATGATATGTTTGCTTTGGAATCAGATACCTGGAACGGTTAGCAGATGACCTGAACACTCGGTGATAAATTCAGTCTTGTCTGTTTGCTTATTTGTTACCTCTGTTTCCTTGGACATTCCCACTCAAATTAAAAGCGAGAGTCTGGAAAACTGTTCAGAGGATGTTCATAGGTTGAAGTCAATGGTGGCATCTTAATTCTATGTCCAAAAGGAGATACAGGAAACACAGCTGCCTTTCCACATTTTTTTTTTCTTTCCCTCTAGACAGAACACTTTGAGACCTCCAAGTCTCAAAATAAGGTTTAACCCTCAAGCTATGTCTGTGTCTGTCTCATTTCCCCCAGATTTGGCCACAGGAGAGAGGGCCATGAGATCAGACAACAGCCCAAGGGGCTCAGTCTTCATCCACTCACACATCCCCACTTCCCCACCGAACCCAGGCCACTGGGGTGAGCATTGTTGTAAGCCCAGTGAGAATTTATAGGCAAGACTGTAATTTCTCCTGGTCTCCCAAGTAAAACACATTTGGAATTCCTCCAGCTATAAACAGTGCTGTGTACAGAGAAATCCCAGCACTAGGATCAGGGAAGGTTAACTCAAATGGGGGACCCAGCACTTCATCCCTTTTTTTGTAGAGAGCAGACACATCTAGTAAGTTGCAACCATGCAGCCCTTGCAAAAGAGAAATCCATCCTGAGTACCGGCCCACATGATAAAGAAGGTCTAAGTGTACATCACACGAGCATCAAATATCTATCGAGGACTGACCATTATACAGAGGAGGCTGCTGGGGTTGGGGGGTGGGGATAAACGTCAGGATAAGGTACCATCCTGCCTTCAAGGAGTTCACAGTCTCCAAGAGGGGACGAGATTTAAACATGAACAAGTCTTTGCCCAAAAAAGGGACATGCAAAAGGTATACAACTTAAGTATAACTGTAGCAAAAAAGTACCTCCTGCAAGGTTTCTGAGGAAAGTGAGCTCACCAGCTCCTGAGGTCACCAGGAAAGAAAGAAGTCATGGATTGTGAGCCGCTGAAGGTCTGAGGGAGCCTGGAGGTTGGACAGTAGTTATTCCTGATGTTAAGAATTTAGCCTACATCTCATTGCCCCTGATTCTCCTTAATTGATTGAAAATACTGTCCAACCAATGAAAAGCTTGAGAGATGAGATTGTCAAGAGAGGAAGTGGCCACAGAAACAGACATTAAAAGGCATTTTTTTAAATCTTTTGTTGGGTTTCTAATTTGTGTACTTTGATTTATTCCTTCCCTGCAGAGATGGTTGGGGCTGTATTTGCTGACTTCTCCCCAAAGGATGAGGCAGAGGGTGTGTAAGGAATCTCTGAGCACACTGAAGAATCATGCTCTGTTTTTCTTTGTATGCCATTCGGATATTCCAGCAATGGTTCTAACAAGTCAGTGCAGATTTGCAAAAACAAAGTTAATGAAGAAGTGAAGACTCCATTCAACATGTCATTTCTTTTTTAATTTCCTTTGTTGTGTCTGACCATGTTAGCCCAGACTTTCTTCACAATTAAATGCTCGTAACCAATGTGTTCTGACGATTTATCCACCATATTTTTTTCCCCCAATTCAGTGCTAACAGGAATGTCTCTTTAATCCTGGGGCAGATAGACACCTACCCTTTGTAGTGCCTACAATGCGTGGGGTACCAAGGTCATTTCAACAGCTGTCACAGATGGAGAAGATGTGACTTTGCACAATATAATAATAATAATAATAATAAACAAGAGAGAGGAAGCACAAAGACAGGGAAAGATAGAGAAAGAAAAAGAGACAGAAGGAAGGAAGGGGAAAGGAAGCAACAGAGGGAAGAAAGAACAGTAGGCAGCTATTGTTTAGGGCTCTGCCTTGGCTTGTCACAGAGATATTTCCCTTGACTGAAATAACAGTGCAATAAAGTTATAACATCACTTACTTCAACAGCAGGCCTCCCGCCCACACAGCCTGGCCACCTGAATGTCCTGCTCGTTTTTCTTGTTACATTGTTATGATCGGTCTCTTAGTCAAGTCTGTTTGACTAACCCATTGCCATAGGCTATAGTTGGTCCATCTTTATCCCACTTAACACAAGCAATGAAATGGCTCTAAATGCTCCAGTTGCTCCCACTGCTCTCACAGGCTCCACCAGACAACTTGGCTGATCTGCCAGGACTGAGATGAAGGGGTCCTTCAGGACCATAAACTCATTTTCTCAATCCTTCCTTTTATAATGAAGGGGCAGCTGGGGGTAGGTTCCCAGTTTAACATTCAGTCCACTAAACATGTGTCAAGACAACTGTCACTTTTTTCCCTTCTTCACACTTACCATGGGATGAGGGCCATGCCAGTAACTTGTAAAGAAACAAAGAGCCAACACTGTGACTAAAAATAAAAACAATAATAATAACAGACACTAACATCCTGCCTGCTGCAAGCTGAGCACACTTTCCGGGAATCTTGCCACATGGACTCATCTAATCCTCATTGCAAGTCTGTAAATCGGGTGCTCTAATTACTCCCATTTTATAGACCAGCACATTAAGGCACAGACAAGTTCACTGTTTTGCCCAAGGTCACATGGCAGGGAAGTGGCAAAGTCAGAATGCAGATCCATGCAGCTTGAGTCCAGGTCAACACTCTCAGCTCCTATTGTTCTGCTGAAAACAAAACAGGAGCATTGTTTAATGAAGTTCTGCTCAGTCGGCGCATTTGTAATATCGGAGCCAGGTGAAAATTCTGAATGTAAAAGAGTCATGGAAAAAGTGGTGAACGGAGTTGACAAGTGATTTCCCCAAATCCATCATTAAATTCTGCCAATCGGAATTCATGGATTGAATTTTCTACATCGAAAGCCATGTACGAATGAACAGGTTATGTATCCAAGCAGCACGAAGCCCAGTTTCCTCATCCCCTGGATGGAAATAACTGCCCTCCCCTGGAGGGCTGCTGGGGGGATTAAGGCAGTCTACACAAAGCTGCCAGCACAGAGGCCGATCCAGCCTGGAGGACGGTAAGTGGCAGCTACTATTTATAACCATCACTGGATATTTTCCCTGCCTCCCTCGCTATCAGATCTGTCTTGCTCTTAGGTGTCTCCTCTCACTCCAGGAAGCAAACGCATGTTCCCACTTACCCATCCAAACAAACCACAATGCTGTGAAGTGACTCCTTGAACACAATTCCAGTTGGGAAATAGCGAGTGTGCAAACTCGTCCTCCCTGGGCTTAATGATCAGCTTTCAAAGGAAGTATTTATATGTGATGGTGAAAGTTGTTTTAGAAAGATCTGTTAGAGCAGATACAAAGAAGGAAACTCGGGTAGGCATGCTTATTGACAGAAGAAAGTTACAGCCAGCCGTGCAGCTATAATTAGACACGGCACATCCAGATACATTTATGATGCAGTTACTCCGTGTGTTTGGGGAAGCATCAGGGCACATTTTACTGCCTCCCCTTGGCCTCTCTCCCCGCTCTCCCCGCATCAGAGGAGGAGAGTAGGCAGTCAAAATGTGTGAAGGACTATGGTTCCCAAATTTGCATAGAAGGAGGCGGGGCTAGAGCCACCCCACACATCTCCAGGTGTTCGTCCCACAGGGCCTCTCCGTCCTGCTTCTCAAACAACTTTGGGGTCCTGCTCTCCATGGTCACAGAGGCCACCAGGTTCCAGGAGCCATCAGAGAGGGTGTTTCTCATACCTTGGTCAGGAGAATGCAAAGTTAATTACAATGCAAATGGTAAAGGGTTACACCCAACCTAATTCATACGTCCTGATTTCTGGCTACCACTACCATTCTGAGAGAGAGAATGAGAGAGACTAAGAGATGAGAGAGAGATAAGAATTTAGTTAAATAGTCACAACATGGAATTAACAGGCAAAGCCTACAGTGTGTCTTTATCTCTGGCTGTGTTTTCGTGTGTCTGACTTTGTACATAAATTTAGACACATGCATATTGATATGTATTTGCATATACTCATGTGTCCAGATATATGTGTGTCCATCTGAGGACATGTCTGTGTCTGTCTGAGGTCTGTGTGTCTCTCTGTACGCTGTCTGTGTGTGTTCATGTATGTCATCCAGTGTGGCTCTGAACACGTCTGTAGGTTTGTGCACTTGCATGCTTGTACGTATCTGTGTGTGTGTGTGTGTCTGTATGTACATGCATGTCTGGGGGGGCATACATGGGAGTTACAAGGAAATAAACACAAATGCACTCTAGAACAAAATATTTCTTGTTAAGGGACCAGCCCCCAAAGCACATTTGAACTGTGTTTTGGGTGCAAATGGCACCTGAAAAAATAGAAAAAGAAGGGAAAGATGAAAAGATGGGCTATAATTGAAACAGCCAAGGATCCGTTCTCTGACGCTTTCATGGCTTTGCCAGATTTGTGCTACTCCCAGCCACACTGCCTCGACCACTTTCTTGCACACTTTGGAAGTAATGTGCCAGGGAGACCATATCACTGGGGGCCCCAGGGGTTCCCACTTAACAAGGGCATCACTCAAGCAGGACAGAGAAAAATCTTTCTATCTCCCTCCTATAATTTATGACAGCCCATAAACCCAAGAGAAGAATTATATTCATTCATTCACCAGGTGACTTCAGTAGAGGTTTCATTGACCTTTTTTCTTCCCAAGCTGGTATTATTTGCTTAATCAAGCTAGCATTTCCTAATATAAACAGTGATATTTGAGATCAGAAGTACCAAAAACGTGAGTCCTGCATACACCCTAAAGTTGACCAAAGAAATATTCTACTGGAAATCTTTGCAAAATTTTCCTACTGCTAAATGGAGGGTAAAGGGATACATGTGAGACGGATGCAAAATATTGATTTGACAGACTGAAACCTTGCAGACTTGCAAACTTAAGTGTAACTTCCATCAAGAGCGACAACCATCCAATGCAACAGAGACCCCCCGAACGATGGCTGCAAGACGACTGAAGAAGTGTGAACGGTGCTTAACCGCCAGTTACTTTTACAAGTAAGACTTGACTTGACACAGTAAGCCTGAAGACACTTAGGACAACTCCTGATGATCTCAGAAGAAAAAGACAGCCCTGATACGAATACTGCCTCTGCTTTGGGGAATTTGATCAAAGAAATTAGGTGACACCTTGAGAGACCTCCAGTCACGAAGCTTTGGGAAAGACTGGGAGGGCTTGCCTGCCGCTGGTTAACTCTTGGTCAGAAATATCTTCTTAAAAACACTCGAATTTACGGGCCTGATGAAAACTTTAACAGGCTGATTTTGGTCTCTCGTGAAACTGGTGTTGGATGGTTTCTCCTGATATTTTTCTTCTAAAATGTTCCCTGACCATTACCCCCAGGATAATTCAGCAAAAGAGCAGAATTCTAAACAGCTCAAATCCCCATTCCAGTCCTACACTTCTATTGAAAATTATTATAAGGTAGCTTGACGTGGGAAGAGAAAACAGATGATGTGAAAGATAACCTTTGAAAGCTTTGTAAGCTGGCATGATTGCGCGTGCGTGCCCGTGTGTGTGTGTGTGTGTGTGTGCAGCTAACCTGGACTTAGATATCCAGGTACAGGCTACACGCCCTGTCCTGATATCAGAAGACCTTAATTCTAATCTTTACCCTTCACTGATTTCCTGATTGCCCTCAGGCAAGTTACTTCAAGTGGCCTCGCCATCTCAAGGGCTCTTCTTGGCCAAGTTGTGTTGACTTGAATCCTTTCTCAACCACTTAACAGCTGTGTTAACTTGGGGCAAGTTACTTAACCTTCGTACCTTTGTATTCTTACCTGTAAAAGGAGGTGAACGATCATTTCTAGTTCATAGGACTGTGAAAAGATACCAAGGTCAAGTACTGTTGGGATCACTGTAAATCCTCGCTAAATATTAGCCTTGGTTATCAGCTCTGATTCCCGGTTTCCTCGCACAGAGCACGAGAGGGTCATAGGAGGTTGCTAATGACTTCTTTCCGTCCATCTTTAGGAAAACCATCCTCTGGAATGCAGCTCATAGCCCAGCCTTCCAAAATCTCTGTAGCCACAAGGAGCCCCCCTCAAATCTCACTTGGTCACCCGGGCCTTACTGATTCCTAGTTTACATGCAGCTCCAACAGCCATGTTTCTCAGATTTCTCAGAGTACAGCAAATTGGAGGCGCAAATTCGGAAGGAGAAAGAACACTGGCACAAAAGAAAAACACTGGCGAAAAACACTAAGCAAGGATAATGGCTGACGGTCTGACGTTGAGTGTGAGCAAACGTGATCATAGCGTCAAGTAAGGGAGCATCGCCACAATTTCAAGACATTTAAAATATTTGAATCAGGGCGGAGGGGATAGCTGATTGGTAAAGCCCGTGCTTAGCATGCACGAGGTCCTGGGTTCAATTCCCGGGACCTCCATTAAATAAATAAACAAACAAACAAATCTGATTACCTCTCTCCAAAAAGCAAAAACAAACAAACAAAAAAGTATTTTAATAAATCAAAGCACAAGAGTAGTGATGCTGGCAATTTAGATACGCCACAGAGAAGCCGTAATGTGCTTCCTTTAAGAGAAATGATGAAAGCTCTTGACTTAATAAGGGAAGAAGAGAATCACACACTGGGATCTACTGGAAGAACAAATCTTCTACCCATGGAATTGTGATGAAGGAAAAAGAAACTTGCACTACTTTTGCCGTCCTGACCCAAACTCAAAACCTGTGGGCCCCAGTGCGTGGTAAGTGCTTAGCAAATATGGAAAAGGCATTGGATTTGTGCAATAAGATATTTGGAGAGAGAGACAGAGACCACATTCACATCATTTTATTACAGCATTTTGTTATAATTGTTCTATTTTATTATTAGTTATTGTTGTTAATCTCTTCCAGTGCCTAATTTATATATTTAACTTTATCATAGGTATATATGTATAGGGAAAAAACAGTATATATAAGATTCATTATTATCTGAATTTTCAGGCATCCAGTGGGTCTTGGAACTTATCCCTCGTGGATCAGGGGGGCCACTGGACAATGAAAATATGCTTAGAGATTATCCCCAGAGCCAATAAATTATATTATCAACATATATGAACATATTGGAAATTATATTATGAACATATCAAGAAATTAATGTCTTCCTTCAGAATTACTGCTTGCCAGCTACAGTCAAAAGATTGTTTATAGAACTGAAGTCAAAAATCTTTTATTCCGCTGTATTATATGACCCAGATCTGTCAAAAGAAAAAAAAATAGAGCAGTGTTTTAAAGGGCCAATTCCTCAAATTGGCTGTTCTGAGATTTTAGTTTCACTGCATTTGGGAGTAGAAGAGAGTCCTTCCTTCTGAAGAGTCCACTTGTGCGGCAGAAGTGGAAACTCCCGCCTGCGTGGGATCAGAAGGGCTGCACATTTGCACAGCGAGATGCTCCCGTGAGCCCGCTCCGTTGCAAATAGCGCCTGACGCCGCTTCATGGGGCGACGGCGGAACCTTGGTCTAGCTGGGAGGCGTTCTCCCCCCGCCGCCAGAGCCCCCGCGGCCCCGCCAGCCGTGTGTCCTGCAGCCCGGCTCGGAGCCCACGCTGCTGCGGGGAGTGCCTTTGCCTTCTCACTGCTCAGAAGTCCTGTATCGCGATTAGAAGTTTGGGGCTCATCTCGAATATTGCATAATCTGCGTCAGTACAGGAGCTTTTAGTTTCTCGTCACCGTTCACGCTAAGCCGTCCTCAGTGCTGTAACATTGATGTCGCCAAGAGACAGCCCAGAGGTGTCCACTGGCTATATAATTTGTCAGACATTACTAGAGACTGGAACGATCAGGAAACAGACAGCATTTTTTTTTTTTTGGTCATCTTTTCCTGATAGTGGCTTTGATTAAGATTTAAAAATAACTTCAGGTTTAGATTCCGTAAATACTGATGTTTGCTTCTTTGTTTATTTTCTTGTTTTCAACAAGTGACTTAAGCTGACAGACGTGCTAATCTTCTGTAATTATATGCCAGATTTCCTAAGCTTTGTGACTACATGGTCAGCTTTTGACATTTGCTTTCTCTTGATGGAAAAAACTGCTGTTTTCAATGTGTTAGTCCTTCTTCCCAGAGAGCATAGTGAGAGCGAACCTTAAGGAAAGTCTCAGGAAAGTCCCAAGAAGAGTCTGAAGGCTGTGCCTCCATTAGCAGATAAATTGCTTTTCAAAAACCTTAGTGATAACAGGAAATAGCACATGAATTTGGTATTAAACTTTTATTAGCACTTAAAAGCATTTGAATCTGAAGATTTCCCAAACTGTGCAAATGAACAAAAGTGACCAGTCTGACCAAATCAATTAGAGCAGTGGCATTTCAGAAGTCTTTCAGTGAATTAAGCATCTAATTTTTAAACTAGGCTGATAAAATAATTCCGGGAAGAAAAGAAAACTTCACTGACTCTCTGAGATTGATATTTCAAAAGTTTCCGCCATCCGACGCCCTTGATCTCTGACGCCCTTGACCTCTGAGAGATGTTCACATCGCCTCGTTGCACACACGGTCTGCTCCAGCCAACCCGGGCTGCTGACTGCCAGCCATAGCTTCCCCTTCCCCTCCCCCTGCCCTTGTCTCCCCCTGGCCTGAGGGGCTCTCCCTTTTCTCTCTGCTCATCTCCTAAGTGAAATTTAAGTCGTGTTTCCTCCGTGAAGTTTTTGCAAGCGGCTTCCTCTCTGAAGCCCCGCCCCCATAGTCCTGATTATCCATCCATTCCACAGGTCGTAAAATCTCTTGGATCATCGCCATCCTCCTGTATCTCTGTGACTGCTTACTTGTGCATCTCTAGTTCATACGCCTCGAGTAGATTTTTCAGTTCCTAATTTAGGTCTCCTACTTTTATGTTGGACAATTCACTTTCAACACTTCAGTTTTTTCATCTCTTAGGAGAAGGATTTGTAAGGTTCCTCCTAGCTCGAGATGGGGTATTTAACAGAAGTAATTATCACCAAAACAAATGGCTACTCTGACAGTCCATCTTGAGAGCCAAAATTGACTGGAACATAATAGATAAAAATCTCTTTAGTATGTTTAAAACATGTTTTGAAAGAGAATAAAAAGGATAAAGATAGTGCATCAAGGATTTCGGTTTCATATTCATACGGCCTGTGGCCCCGAGCATGAATTTTCTCAGGTAATGACATGCCAGTGCCTCCTACTTAGAAGAAATTTGAATGGCCTTCCCCAAACTAGCATACACTTCCCCCAAGAAATAGAAAACAAATATTCAAACAAGCACGAAAATTTACAAAGAAAATAACACCACATCCATCCCCACTGTCCTGTTTGTGTATTTGGGGATTAAAATCCATATGCAATTAATTTGTTTAAACTTTTCTGCACCAGACCTCTGGTCATTGAGGTGAACACATGTATGAGAAAAGAGGTAGTAAGCAGATAAGGGGGTTGACCTGAAAATTCTATAATGTTACCTCCATTTTCTTTTGATTTTACACAGATAGTCGCTGCCTTTGCCACAACATCAGATGGTGTGGTTTGTGTTCCAAATGTTCCTTTGTTCCAGCACAGCTATCTGCATTCATATCAGAATTATCACTGCTGTAAAGAGATGTGTTATCTTACTTCAGTAATAAAGTTTTGGGGAAAATGCAGCTGGCAAAAATGTGTGTGTATACCTATGACTGTAAATATAATTTAAGGACAGAACTTTTCAAGACATATTTCTTTCATTACAGGCTGAAGTGTATACAAATTTTAAAAATTACTGGAACCATACCCACTGCGATCTCCCTTATTTTCATATATTTGTAAGTAACAGCGGTCATAGCATCTTCATTTTTAATCTATATAGTATTCATTTATCTGGTAAAATTGTAGTTAAGTTACAAATTTCCTAATTTGAAGGTGTTTTGGATAGCTTAAAATGACAAGGGTCTTATTGATAGTGTTGTTATAACACCTTTACTTAGATTTCTCTTTTGTGCACAAGTCTGACAATGGAAAGGCTGTCTCTGGAGCTAGAAAATGTGTATTTCATTTCCTCATGTCAGGTTTGTGGCCAGCAAGCTTAAAGCAATTTATAAACGCCACTGACGGCAAGTCTTCTGTGCATGTACTTTGCTCTGTAGCTCAGCCTTCACTGATTTTTAAAAATTATGTTTCTTCATTTTGTGGAGTTAACTGGCACATAGAGATAGCTAAAATTTGTATGATATTCATTTATGTTTCTATCGATGAGACTGTGTGTGATTCGCCATGAGCTTTTACTGTGTCATCCACACCGTGGAAATCCACAGACCACAGCTGTACACCGAGAGCTGTGTCAAGACTGAAGATCCTAACACAAGTTTATACTGTCTACCACAAGGAGCTTTATTCAGTATCTTGTAGCAACTTATGGTGAAAACGAATATATGTATGTTCATGTGTGACTGAAGCATGTGCTGTACACCAGAAATTGACACAACATTGTAAACTGACTCTACTTCAATAAAAATATAGATATACGGAAAAAAAAAGACTGAAGATCCTAAGGGTGAGCAGGATGGGCACACACTGTACTGAGGGATCCAGATGTAAAGACAAAGCCACAGCAAACATGATGAGCTGCAGCCCCTCGATGGGACACCATCTAGTGATAGGAAGGAACGTACAACTGTCACATTCAGTGATGCGGAAGATTTCCACAAGCACGTCGCTCAGTGGACGAAGGCAGACTCGAAAAGCTGTACGCGGTATGATTCCATCTGTGATTGTCTGGAAAGGGCAAAACTATATTCACAAAAATAGATCAGTGGCTGCCAGGGAGGGGAGGGGTGGGGAGGAAGAGACGGTCCAGAATGTGCTGGGTGACAGACATTTCTGGGCGTTGGCTATGGGGGTGATTGCATGACTATACACATTGTCAACGTGGATGGAGCTGTACTTACACCTAAAATAGGTAGAGTTTACTAAGCATAAGTGATCATTTCAACACCCTTGACTTTCAAAAGCAATAAGTAAAACAGTTTGTGTTATTTAATAAAAGTAAAGGTCCTCAGGTCAGGTGGCTGGAATTTGTCTTTCTTCCACATCCTTCCTTACACATCAGCCTATGGAATTATTTAACCTCTCTGTGCCTCAACTTACTGATCTTTAAAATGGATGTAAGTTATAGCACCTACTTCATGGGGTTATTAGAAAAGATAATTGGGGGGAGGGTGTAGTTCAGTGGTAGAGCGACTGCAAAGCATGCTTGAGGTCCTGGGTTTAATCCCTAGTTACCTCCATTAAAAAAAAAATTAAAAAGGAAAGATAATCAACGCAAAGTCTCTGGACTATCGTAAAAGTGCAATAGATTTTGGGGGTTTTATCCTACTTGAGTGCTACAATAGGGTAGAATACTTTTTGCCATGGAAAATGGGCAAATGGTAGGGGGGACCAGTTCATGAAACAGGGGCTACATATGCTCATCGAGCATAGATGGATAACGCTGGCTCAACTACTAGTTAGAGAAATAAATGTTAAATATAAACATCAGTTTTGTTTACAATATAAGCAAAATTTTTCTTTTCCTATCTATTTTTTTAAAAAGTGAGACCCAAGTTGAGGCAGATCTACTGAAGCAAGTACTGTCATGTTTCTACTCCACAGGTAAACGGATCTCCCTTTACAGAAAGCAACCCTACCTGTAGGGTAGGAAGGTGTTCAAACGCTTCCGTCCAGTCATTTTACTTTAAAAATTGTCTTGTAAAAAAGTATCAATAAAGCCAAGAGAAATTCATGGGCAAGGTCAATTATTGGGATATATTTATAGGAGAAAAAAAATTGCAACCCCCCTAACTATCAGAGAAGAAGTTAAATTTTGCTGCATGCATGCTGTTGGGTAAACCCCCACACACAAACATGTCTGGGGGGAATTACTCAAGGGGGTGTAGGGAGAAATGAAGCCAAAACACCAACTTTTTGGAAGGGTCAGGATCTGAGTCCTGAAGAAAAATAGAAGTTTCTCAAGTAGGAAAAATGGGGAATTATATTCCAAGCAGAAGATGTGTGATGTGCAGAGAGGCTAAAAGCCTAAAGATACTTACGGTGGTCGGGAAAAGCCAAACATCCCAGAATGAGTAGAGTATAGAATTTGAAGGAAGAGATGATGAGATACAAAACCCAAAACTAGCCACCACCCATCGTTACAAGGCCATGCCAATAAGCCTGGATTCTGTTTTGCAATGCAAACCACTAGGGCTTTTTTAAGAAAAGGCTTAACACGATAGTTTTCCTTTAGAAAATCACCTCTGGCTAGTAGGACCATCTCACTTTTCTCTTTTGGATATTTCCCAAATGGAATTAGACATTTAAAAATTAGCTTAAAAATGAATAGCAGAGGTGGTCTCCCACATTCGGTACACTAAATAGGTGTTTATTAAGTACAGCAAGACACGGGGTGATTTAAAACCTCTTGTATGGACTCACCAGTGAGTGTTGAATCCATCATTTTCATAGGAAGACAAGTTCCCTATTGCCATCACTTGCTTTTTGGTGCTTGGGTTGAATGATTCTTTGTGGCTTGTTTCCTCTACTTTGATCTGTTTTTCTACCTTCTGGTTGGTTTTGCCCCACTTTTAGAACACAATTTAGCTCCTGAGTATTTTTGTTTTCAGTGGAGGTACTGGGGATTGAATCTAGGGCCCGGTGCACGCCAAGCACACACTCTACCACTAAGTGATTACCCTCCCCGCTCCTGGGTATTTTTATTTATATATTTTTAAATTCTTAATAGGATAATCAACTAAAGCTTGTGCCATTTGGAATCCTAAATCAGCAGTCTGGTCATGGTGAGCCATTCTCCTTTGCTTTTCAATCTTTGAATCATCATTTTGCAAGACAGCAGTAGCTGCTTCTAAACAGTAATCAAGGCTCAGAGTGGTTACACCCTGAACAAAATATCATCTCCTTAGCCAAATTTTTTATCAGGAGGCGTTGCAGAAACTCATTAAGTCACTTGAGTCAAAGATCCAGGTGAATCATTCAGAACCTCCACCCAGTTCTTCAACTTTTCCCTCTGGTAACAATTAATTATGTTTTTCTCTTTTCCCCACTCCCACCTCCACCAACATTCAATCCCATGTTCCACATGGCCACACACACTCACTCCCAGTTTACAAGCTCATGTAAGGTTCACTTTCTTGGCACTCAGAGGAGAGAGATAAGAAATAAAATGTCTGTAGCTTTTCTACTGAGTGCCTGGCAGTAAGGGAATAAAACAACAATAACGACCAAAAAAACAGCTAAAAATTTAGTCCTGAAAGTCATGTAGCTTAATCTTTTAACAGTAGTCACTCTTTGACTTCACATCTTAGCTCTTAACAAAAGGAATGTAAGGCAAACACTTTCCATGGCAATATTCAAGGGCTCTGTACTATCTTACTAATTACTCAGGTAATTAACAGAGTTTGCATTGCTAGACCCAGTCTGAGCAGAGCCTCATCGCATCTTAGAACTGCAAGGGCGCCCACAGAAAGCGCACAGACCCTGTGGTTAATCGGACTGGGTTTCCAAGCCAGCTCTCTCACCAGCTGTGTGGCTTTAAGTAAGTGACTCAACCTCCCAGACCCATGATTTCACCTGCTGGACCAACACCTACCTCAGAGGGCAGCTGTCTGGATTCCCCATGTTCATACATTCAGAGCTGAGCAGAGTGTTCTTTGGGAGGTAATCATGCAACAATAACACACAGCCTGAAAACACTTACCATTCTAAGCATTCCACCGAATTGAGCTGACTTCATCCTCTAGACAGCCCCAAGAGGAAGAGGCTACCATTACGTCTATTTTACAGATGTGGAAACTGAGGCACAGAAAAGGTGACCTTCTTTATTCAAGATCATGACGATAAGATGGTAAATTAGGTTGTAAATTGGATTTGAACCCGGAACCCACGCATTTAACCACAGTGCCCCTGATTAATTCCCAGATTAAGGAGAGGGTTAACGGACCATCTCAAAAATTCAGAGTCATCTTGAAGGTTAGTAATTGAGTCGCACAAGTGAGGACCTGTAAACCTGTCTCCCAGTTGCATTCTAGTGTAATTTCCCTAAAAAACAAAATGAAGATAAGCGAAACACGGAATAAAGCCCTGGACAAATATGGAGCGTGGGTTTGGAACAAGAACCTCAAATGGCTCACTCCTGCCTTGTGATAATGAAGAGCTCAGTCACGGTGACTACATAGTTGGTAATGACCTGCGTGGAAATAGTCACGGCAGGTCCTTACCTTGCCTAAGAGTCAGATCCACAAATGCTCTAGGAAGATCATGTCCGGGGAGCTCTCAGGATGGAATCAGCTTTGCTGCCAAGACTTGGGTCCACATCCTCTTCACATGATGCTAGCATCTTAACTGGAGATGGTCCTTAGGTGAAGATGGAGTTTAGGGCTGCATCCCTCATTTTCTTCCTTGGCTCCCCTCCTCCTACCCTCCAGCCCCCTCGTGCACACCTTCTGCTGGTGAAGGAGTGAATCCCTGAGAGGAGAGTGACAGTCAGTAGAGGTGATGAAGGCCCTGAAAGTCACCTCCAAGAAACGGCTGCAGCTACCCCGCTTCTCACTCATGAGGCAGCTTACTTCCTTAGGTATTATTTGCAGACTCAAGCAAAACCTTCCAAGCCGCCTAGCTTTGGGGGT
Source organism: Camelus bactrianus (assembly GCF_048773025.1). Taxonomy (NCBI): domain Eukaryota; kingdom Metazoa; phylum Chordata; class Mammalia; order Artiodactyla; family Camelidae; genus Camelus; species Camelus bactrianus. The sequence continues at coordinate 26,865,531 of NC_133573.1, forward strand.
CCAGAATAGGCTGACCAAGTCAGGCTCCAGCCTCCAAATCTGCAGGGATTTCCCCACACCCCCACAAACAGCTATCCTGGCCGTGGAGCTCAAAGCCCGGGGCGGTGGGGATGGAGCCAGCGGGAACTGAAGAGATGGGAGGCCTAGATTTGCTCTGTGTCTCTCAGCGACGGGGCTCCAGGCGTTAGAAGAGGGATCAATGTCTGTCATAGGGAAAACATCCCGGCGTGGCAAGGATGATAACCAGCACTTGTTCGAGCACTGACTGCATGCCAGACAGTCTTTTCAACCCCTTCATGGAGTATCTCATTGAATAGCTCAGACCCTCTGAAGTTGGTGCTATCGTTCCCATTTTACAGATGTGGAAACTGAGGTGAAGAACTGTCAAACCCTCTTTCCCCGGCTTGCACAGCATGTAAGGGATACAGACTCAGCAACTAGGAGTCAAAGCCCTTGCTCTCCACCCCTTTTATCACGAATAATCAAAAGCAGGGTTGGCAAGCTTCCTCTAAGAGCCACAGAGTAATCGGTTTAGCCCTTGCGGGCCATATGGTTTCTGTCACAACTCAAACACTGCTGTTCCAACCCCAAAGCAGCTGTCGGCGATACCCAAACTCACAGGCTTTGCTGTGTTCCAGTCAAATGTTACCTAGGGCCACCGAAATTTCCATGCCATACGACTTTCATGTGTCATGAAATAATCTTCTTTTGATTTTTTCCCCCAACCATTGAAAAATGCACCAAATTAAGAATTCTTATCCCACAGCCCAGATGAAAGCAGGCAGCCTGCAGATTTGGGCCATCAATGCTTTGCTGACCCTTGATCAGAAAGATTGAAACAAATTAAAGACGCTTGGAAAGACAGCAATCACGATGCTGTTTTTTCTGCCATTTTCACCTTGTGTTTATTTCCAACTGAAAAGGATCGGCCATCGCTCCTCTTTATATCGCTTGAAGGAGATAACATTCAGCTCCAGAATCTGGTTCAAATCTCCCTGTTTGACAAGCTGTGCGGCCTTGGGCAGTTCCCTTACCCCTCAGCTACAGCTGCCCCATGGGAGTAACAGTTGTCCTATCCCGGAATTGGTGTTGTAGGCATTAAATCAAATAACACACGCTAAGCAATTATCACAGCTCCCCGCACGGTGTAAATGCTCAACTAACGTGAACTCCTATTACCACTGGCATTATTATTAACACCCCTGCTATTATCAATCCCATCATCACCCCAGGTTAAAAAAAATTGTAAAAGCACATCTCCCAAAGCTCACCGCTGCAATTCCCTGTGGACTGATGCTCGGAGGTGAATGAAAAAGTCCTTCAAATATCCTCCCCGTTCTCCTCACCCTACTGTCATGCCGTCAGTCCCAAACACAGCCCCCAGGGGAAGGAGTCCCACCTTCCTCCACGGTCTTACCATTCTAGAAAAACCCCAATTCTCACATGCACAGCACCTAACAGCATTCTTGCCACCTGTGTCCAGCAGACACAGTAAATCATCTCCAGTCTAATCTGGTGTGGGTACCGATAACTCCCTCACCATCTTTAGCTTTTTGGTGCTTATGTGTAATGCTCAGAGGTCACAAGCAGAACAGGGAGCTAGAAAACCTTCATAATGAACCTCTGAGGGTCAGAACAATCACATTTCTATCTCATTTCATCAGGCCATATGTGTGTGGAATGCCGCTTTGGGATGACAGTTAAGGCGACGTGTCTACTGAAGTATGTTCCTTAAACTGCTGAGAATAGCCATCATCACCTCTGTGAGCCTCATTCTCTAATATTTATTGAGCACTCACTGTGCCTCTGGCATTGCCAAGTTCTCCAGCTACAGCAGCGTTGGCTGCGGCAGATGAAAGGTACGAAGAGGATGCTGATGAAGACGCGGAAATCACCAAGATGGCTGTGTGGTCCAAGGAGAAGCATGACTGTGCTCTACGTCCTCGTTATCTCAGGCTCTGGCTGTTTTGTTCTCAAAAGACTTGTGGGCAGGTAGCATCGGTAAAGTTCATCATTTATCAGCTGGCAAATCAGCTGAGCATAGCTTAGTTATCTGATTCTCTATTTCAGAGGACCGATGGGTTACGTTCTCAGAAGGGCATGACAATTCATCAGGAAAAGGCATGAGTGATGTTTCCCAGAAAAACGCCTTACTTGTCATCTTGAGGTTTCCCTATCTCTGGAGCCAAATGTTAGCCCCGGTGGTCTTGAATAACAAGAAAGAGCCTGGTGCTTTGCGGGGAAAGAAATTGGCTCTTTGTTCATTTTAACCATTGAGTACCTCAACTGGAAATGTTTGCAGCCAGAGCAGACTCCTCCACAAGAAGACAAATGCCCAGCCTCCTTGGGACCGCTGACTCCATCATTTCAAATGTCTTCGCTACCACTTTGTTTCATGGTTAGTTAGGTGAGAGCTTTTCCCGCTTCCCAAACCAGTCGGTATGTATGTTGATTAAACATCTCATTAATTTTTTTTTCTAGAATGGCAAAAATTATTCCATGAATTGAAGACCTGACAATGAACCTAGTGGTCCAGCTAATTTCTTGGTTTGGTTGTAAACTTAAGCAGTCGAAGAATGACTAGTGAGAGGGGGAGGATATAGCTCAGTGGTGGAGTGTGTGTTTGGCATGCACGAGGTCCTGGGCTCAATCCCCAGTACCTCTATTAAAAAATAAAAATAAGTAAGTAAACTTAATTACTACCTCCCAAAAAAACAAACAAAAAAATAAGAATAACTAGTGAGATTATTGGACATAAAATTCTGTCTCTTTTTTGCCCCCCAGGAAATCAATCTTAGGCAAAAACACAAAGCAGAGTTGACTCTGCACACAGCAGCCTCTACGCTCCCAAGACCTTTGTTCCATTTCCTCCCCTCCTCGTAGATGCTCCCTTAGACCTGCTTTCATGCCTCCAGACTCCTCGTAGTTAAGAATAAGGTGATGCTGGCGTGCCCGTGCTCTCTTCCAGTACGGTGTGATGTTTTATTTTTTTTAAAATTGTAAGAATGCTTAATGCAAAGCAATAAATATCCAATAGCATCTCACATACTTGTAAAAAGACAGTGGGGATAAAATGAGCTAGTAGGACTCTTCCAAGGATCTCTCACCTCGCCCCAATAAGGTGCCACCCCCTCAGTGACCCTACTGACAGGCCATTGGGCTAGAGGTTCACAATCCGTCACCCAATCTGGGGGCGTAATAAGAGAGATTAGTGCCTGCCGTCAACAAGGCTTTCTGAAACCCTCCAAGGAATTAATAGATGAGAGAAATGCAATTCACCATTCCCTGTTGGAAGGTTTGGGGGGTCTATGCGGAAGTCTCCCTTACACACACACACACACACACACACACACACACACACACACACCACACACACAGACTTTATAAAAGAGTCATAGGATTAGAGAATAAGACATATAAAGGCAGCAAACCTGAATCTGTATTTGTTCAGAAACACCCTTGTCTCTTGCTTCATCACCTAAAGAAAGGCTGGCACCCAGCAGTCACTCAAAATACTTCTTAAATGATTGCAAAAGTGACTAATTTATCAAGTATTTGGAAGCCATCTGAAGACACACTTTTTGGATCTGGGTGACGTGTGATAAAGAGAAAGGAATTCTTATTCCAAAAGTTTAAGTATTCGGAGCCAATGGTGATTTCTCCTGTACACATCCACCCTTATTTCAAGTGTCTGTCATAGCCATCCTTATTTTCCCATCTGAAAAAAAAAAATTTTAAGTATAACCCCAGCCAAGAGAAATGAAAGCTTAGGTTCACACAAATAGCTGTACACAAATGTTTGTAGTGGCTTTACCTGCACTCGCCGGAAACTAAAAGCGACACAAACGTCCCTCGTCCACAGGCTGGATGAACTGCCCACCCTGCATCCCAACAGTGGAATTCTACTCAGCAACAGAGCTGAGCCCCCTAATGTGCTAACACATACAGCAACACGGATGAACTGCAAAGCATCACCCCAGGTGAGAGGAACCAGAGTTAAAGGCTGTTCTGTGATCCTATTTATCTGACATTCTTGCCACGACAAAATTCCAGGGACAGCGCTGCCTGTGGTTGAGGTCAGAGGAGGGTTTGACTAAGAAGTGGCAGGGAACCGGTAGGGGTGATGGACTTCTTTTATGTCTTGATGGTGACCGTGGTTATTCAACTGTATCGACTTGTGAGAGCTCCCACAGGAGCCTGCACTGAAAAGGGTGAATTACACTGTGCGTAAATTACACCTTAACTCGCTCTTATTTAAAGGAAAAGCAGAGCAAGGCTGGGCAGCTCGGTGAGGTAGCTGGGTACTCTACAGGTATTCAGTTTGGGGTAGTCAGTCCTGCCAAAATACACACTCTTTTTTTTTTTTTTTTTTTTTTTTGAGGTTTAAATTTGGAACCAGCAAAGGCAGCACCTGCTCTGGGAGAGGAACAGAGTGGAGGTTCCCACTGAAGGGTCTTCTGTTTGGGGAGTCATGAGGGGGCTGAGAGTCTAGCACTGCAAGGATCTGAGATGTCCTAATCTTCTAATCCACCACGATGGTACCTCTTACCTGGCAAGAGTGTAACAGGGATAAGTTAGTTAACGCACGCGAGGAACTGTGAGGAAGCAAAGTGCCAGGTGAGTCCGGCCTGCCCTCGCTGACACTGGAGACAAAAGCGTTCTCAAAGCCAGTACCAGGGCAGGTTTTTTCCATCACTCTGTGTCGATTTTTCAACCGGCTCCTACAGAGCGATTACCCAGCTCTGCATCTTTGTACTGACGCGTGGACCACTTGAAAGCAGAAAGGCACTGGGCAAACGTTCTAAACACAATGGTGAAGTGGCAGCTCGGCTGACCAGACATTTTGAAGCCAAGAATTTCAAATCCAAGAACAAAGATACAAAAGTGAATACCTCAGAAGGAAACAGAGCAAAACATGTCACCAATTACAGAGCATCTCACCCTATGGAGCAGATGTGTATGTTCCAAAGTACGTTTCATGTGAAGAATTATTCTACTGAGAATTTATTTTGGAGGAATAAAGAATCTCTTTATATTATAAGGAATCACTTCTGGAAGATTGTGAAGGTTATAATGGTTACGCTGTGTATAGATTAAGTCTAGGCTAAGTGATGGTTAAGAATCGTGGAGATTAAATTTTCTTACAGAAGGCTAAGGTCTTCACTGGTGAGGTCTGCAGCTAAAGACTGGTGAACCCAGATTTCAGCATTCAAATTGCCTTCTCCTAATAACTAATAAATAAAAATACGAAAGAAAATCACAGAACACCTTCTCTACTTAGCTGAGAAGAAAGCATGGTGAGCACAGCTAACTGAAGATTTCAGCCCCTGGAGAACACAGCAGATTTGCAGGGGAGGAGAAATGGCAGTGTTTCCTGGCCGAACGGAATGCTGGGAAACCCTAGCCAACAGTCATAGCAGAACCCAGTCCCCACACTGCACGGAGTGGCAGGAACCCCAGCAGACAAGATGTGCCCAATTGGGAACAGACCAAAGCTGGATGACAATGACAACTTCCCCAACTCCGAGGGAAGGCACCCCGATGGGGCTTTCTGTGAGTAGATGTGAAATGTCCCTGGGAACTTCTAGTTATTATGGGGAGGGGAGGGATGGGACGCAATTGGTCCAGGGGGCTATAACGGACACGGGAGTGCAACACAACAAAACTCAGGATATGGTCGTGATTTTTTAATTCTCAACACTGTCATAGTACTATTGATTTCATTAAGGAAATACAGGTATTAATCAAATTCATTGTGTGAGTATTGGAGAGAGGGAGATTTCATGTAAATAAAGGCTGAAAGAAAAATCACAGGATACCTTCTCTACTTAGTTGAGAAGACAGCAAGGAGTCAGTGCTAGATTTCCTGTCCCTCCTTAGAACCAGGAGACCCTACTCAGCCTCACCTCTGCATTTCCCCCAACTCGACAGTCCCTTGTTTTTCCTCTGTCCATCTGAGTCATCAGAGGTTCCACCGTGACCTTGAGTTTCTTTCTCATGGATATTGAGAAACAACCCATTCAATTAGCCATTTGGGGATTGAGGATTTGGGATAAGCTTAGTCCCAAACCCAGCCCGCCTCTTGTCATTATAAATGAAGTTTTATTAGGACCCAGCCACACCCATTCGTTTGCACGTGTTCCCAGCCTCCTTTCAGGCTGCCGTGGCAGAGCTGAGTAGCTGTGACAGAGATCGTCTGGCCTTTGATAGAAAATGCCAAGGATATCTCATTCCTACTTAAACCATATTTCACAAAAATTTGAATTTTAAAAACCATTATATCTGGATAAAGAAGATGTGGTATGTGTGTGTGTGTATATATATGGAAGGGAATACTACTCAGCCATAACAAAGAATGAAAATTTGCCACTTGCAGCAATGTGGATGGACATAGAGGGCTTTATCCTAAGTGAAATACTCAGACAGAGAAAGACAAATACTCTATGATATCACTTACATGTGGAATTGAAAAAATACAACAAACTAGTGAGTAAAACAAAAAAGAAGCAGACCCACAGATACAGAGAACAAACCAGTGGTTACCAGTGGGGAGAGGGAAGGGGGGAGGGGCAATACAGGTGTAGGGGGAACAAAGAGTTATTATGCGATTATATGACATCATGCACGTGAAACTTCTGAAAATTATAAAGCTCTATAGAATTTAAAGACTCATTCAATTAAAAAAAGAAGAAAAAAATAAGTGAAAAATAAATTTAAAAATAAATAAACCCCATCATATCAACACTGTCTATCTTCCTCCTCTCTCTTTACTCAAAACTCACATGCGTACATATTTCCCTGGATGATTCGCCCTGTTTCCCACGTGAGACCCAATTCTTAAGAACTGTGGGAATAAACCTGGCTCCTCCAACCCATCGACTCAGCCTGAATGATGAATCAACTCATACTGTCTTCTCTCCTCCTATTTCTCCTTTTGCTCAGTTCCTTGTTCCCTCAGTTATAGATCCTGCTCTTACCTTCTAAGGCTGTTCCGTTCAAAGGAATGTTCTAAGGGATGCCGGCCGCTCCCCCCAGTCCTGACCCAAATAACCCCGTTGCAGCGCCCTTTACGAACATGAAACACAAGGGCAGGTTCTCTCTCTCCACGTGGAGGGGAGGGTGGCAGGTTTGCATCACTGGGACTATTTGCCACGCTCCAGCGATCCTCTATTTAAATGTGCTAACTGTGGCAACCGTTTAGAAACACAAATAAAAGTGGAATCCCAACAAAGCATTTTCAGTGACCCTCCTCCCCCGGGGAGAATCTTTCTGTAGCAGAGAGTCCAGGGCGGTTCCTTTAAGGCCACACGTGTACCGTGCACTTTCCTCCTTCCAGTCTTCGAAATTAAGCCCCTCCGAATGGCTTACACACTGAAGTTTATAACCTCCACCGACACAAGTCCGGCGCAGAAAGATCTACAGCCCGCAGGCAGAGCGAGGAAGCTTTTTAAAGATGAATCATTTTCATAAATGAGTGCAGAGGGAGGTCAGGCCAGGGGACGAGGAAGGTTACATGTGTGCCTGAGATAAGGCCCCATCCATCCTCTTCTAACTGTCAGGTCTTGATGGGTGAACACTGCCTTGAGCTTCCATAAAACATGTTGTTTGCAGAAAACTTGCAGGTGGTTCATAAAAAAGTCCAAACTGTTACCATGAAATTTATCTCCCACGGTGGAATCTGTTTATAATAGAAACGAAGGATCTCAAATAGAAATTAAGTATCTCAGGCTGACTTATATTGGCTGGGAAGATTGAAAAATTCAACCTGCTTCCCGATCGTTGCACTAAAAACGTCAAAGTATTTGTATGGATGACATCTTGACAAGATACAAGTCTGTTCAAAAGAAAAATAATGCCCATTGTGTGCGCGGTCCTTTATCCCTGGGGTGAGAATAGGCTAGGTGAGATTTTATTGGGAGAATGTAATCAGACGGCCGAACTCTTCATCGCATTTCATTTCTGAAGAGTGTCAGGGATCTGTTATTTACAACGTTCCCATCTGTATGGTCAAAGTGAAAAGGGCATCTCAATTTTTTAACGTTGTTAGGAGATGTTTATTATCTGGAAGCTTAAAAGAGATTGGGGGCAGTGGTATGGTTGGCCATCACTTGAGTTATCTCCATATAGAAATTGAAGGGAAATGCCCAGACAATTTGTGTAGATAATTCAGACCCTACACCCACCGGTGCTTGAGATAAATAGATAAGTGAGGGAGACGTGCTCAGCTGTGTTTGGGTTTGTTTTCCCAGTGTTGTGTTGGAAGTTGACTCAGTTTATCACATCACAGGCGGGTACACCTGGGTGGTGGTTTTGAGTTGCTGGAAATTATTGCTGTCATACATTGCAATCAGATTGATAAACTTAGCACATCTAAATGGCAGAAGCTTGTGCTGACTGGACGGAAGCCAATCATGTTCGAGCTGGAAGGGATCTTGGGGGATATCAACAGGGGGTTTCAGCACGCCCTCCCACTAGGCACAGACATTGAAGGCAGAATATCTACAAAGATAAGGAGTGGTATGTTCTCTTTACCGTGACAGTAGCTGTGGTCCAGGTCTTCACTCCACCTATAGGTACACCCAAGCCTCTCCTCCATTCTTCCACCCAGCATGGAGGTGTAGGTCAGCATACAAAGGGGGCTGAGAGCTCTGTATCTAATCCAGCACCTTCACTTGAATTATAAGTGTCATGGGACTTGGCTTTAAGCGGTAGTGAGAAACCAGAGATGTTTACATTCAGTGCCCTCTCCTTCCTCTGTCTCTCCTCTTACCTGCCTTCAACCTCCATACTCTGGGCATCCAAGCCACCCTGAACACTGTGGCCCCTCCTCATGACAAGTTCTGGGTCCTCCACCCAAAGAGCATCGTACTCCTCTCAACTGCACAGAAAACTAGCATTTTCCCCATGCGCTGTGAGCCTCTCTCCCTGCTAGGAAAATGTGTCTAAGGTCTTCACAGTTCTAGGACTTAAGGTTTCCCCTTTGTCACAGTAGCAACTTGAAAGGGAATGGATGACTCTGGTCAGATAGGTTGCCCCATAAGTGCGGATGAAAACTGGGAAGTTTCAGGTGTCGTGGTGACCAGGAGAGGAGAGTATTTAAAAACAAAGAGCCTTCTAAGCACTTTGAGTAACCACCTATGTTATAATGTTTTTACATATTTTTTGTTGCCAGTTCTTGTCTTATAGTTCAATATTGGTGGTAAGTAGGAGCCTGCTGTTTGAAATGTTAGGTTGTTGGCATCTAGCAAGTGTCCTGCCCCCAAAAGTATTTAATCTATATTTTCCAAAGCAGATAACCCCGGTGTGGTGCTGGGAGGCAGAAGCGCCTACATCATTGGATGATTGACATTGGCAATTTTAAAATCATGAGCTAGGTATGGCTCAGCCTGCCCTCTCCTCTTCTCGATGACGTCTAGCAGGACTCTATCTAAGACGACGCAAATGGGTCCCTAATGTAATCCTAAAGGCCTCGGGGAAAAGATTCCTCCGGAATCTCTCTCTCACTTCAGTATTTAATGTCACTCACTGTCACTGTCATGGAATGCTTTCCTGGGTGAGCCCTTCCATGACAAGACAGGAGAGAAGGCCTGGACTCACTTATTTAGTGAAGATACACAGTTGGAGCATTTCCAATATACAAACAAAGTGTTTCACGGAGCCCACAACCAAGCCAGGATACCTAGGGAAATTTAAATATCTTTGTAAGTCATGGTATATAGTAATTGATAATAATAATAGTTAGAACGTACAGAATGCTTACTAGCCTAACAGAAAGTATGATGCTAAGAATTTAATTCAAAATAACTAACTTACCTCCTACAAAAATGCTCTGGAGTGTTATTATTCCCATTTTACAAATGAGAAAATTGAGGATTAGGTTAAGATAAGGCTCAAGCCATCTAGCTAGGATGTGGCACTGCTAGGACTTTGTTTATTAAGGTCTCTAAACAACTTTCAGTATTTTCCACTTCCATGACCTCAAGGTACCCATTAATAACTTCTACTTAAAAGAAAAATAAACCTACTCTGCATTTCCATGTGCCAAGCAAATGTCTTCATTTGTCATCAAGTCATCTTTGCCTTCGCTCAGCTTCCAAAATGGTAGCTCTCAAAGGACAATGTTACAAAGGACACTAACCTGGACTATGATACCTCTGTGTCAATCATCTTGCTATATTGCCAACTGAAGCTTAGCGCTGAATTGCTAATATTGTCATCTGCATTGATCCAAAAGAAAACCATCAAAAAAAATCTCACAACACCCTACTCTTCCCTGCCCAAACCAATGAGCCATGAGTTGTGTTTCTTCCCAGAGTCACAAGTAGGCACCAGATAAAACATTCCAGAATTTTGGAGGTTCATTTAGGATCGTATTGATAAAACTGATTTCAGTGATTCGTTGTCCTAATCTACTCATCCGTTCTCTAAGCCTTTACTGACACCCGTGATTAACTGCAAGGCATGTCAGAAAATAGAGAAGCCGGTGCCAACCCTGCCCTCAAACTGTCATAAAGTCAGCGAAGGAGAAAAGATATATAAATATCAATAAAAATAATATAAAGTAAAACATGGGCGAGCCCATGAGAAAATAAAGCCCCCAACGTGGATCTGATGAAACCTGTCCTTGCAGTAAAGAAGGCTTTGAGCTAGAACTTGGAGGAGAAAGAAAAGGAATGCACATTTCATCAAAGTCTAGCAAAGCAAAGAGAATGTTTAATGAGTAAGGAGAACAAAAATCTTTTTTTTAATTATTTTTTGAAAATTTGGGAGGCGTTATTACGTTTATTTGTTTATTTACTTTAGGTGGAGGTACAGGGGATTGAACCCAGGACCCCGTGCATGCTAAGCACACACTCTACCACTGAGCTATACACTCCCCTGACCCCACAAAAATCTTTTTTATTTAACAAAAAATGTAGGCAGTATAAGATCCTGTGAGTGTCATACAAAGGACTTTGAACTTTATTCTCATAGGGGGAGGAATTCATTAAGGCTTTTTGAACACGGAGGAGGCAGACAATAACATTTTGCTTTAATACAATTGGTTGATCCCAACCCAACTCTCCACACTTCCTGAAACAAAGAATATACCCAACTCATGTTTGATGACTTGTCGGATATGCACAGGGTACTGGAAAAAGAAATTATTAGAGCAGTCAAGGAATATTTTATTAGAACCTAAACTAGGAAGTGTAAATCCGGATGAGAAATACAATTGCCATAATTAAACATCAGATATCAAGGGATGGAAAGAGAGAAGAAAGAATCAAATATGAATCCACCATTACAGGTAGGTTTGTAGTAACACATCCAATAGTACAAAATACTAGAAATAAGATTTCTAGTTACCCAAAGCAAATACTTTTGTGAATGTTGGTCTAAACCTTCTTCACCCACAATTGACACAAGTATTTTATTTGCAATAAAGCATCATAGGATACAAGACATAGTAGAAGCAAACATGGAAGTCCATGTTCTTCCCGGAACATTTGCAGATCAGTATCAAAACTCTACAATGATAAAGGGCTATCATTGGGGGAATAAAGAAGAGAAAAACCAGCAGAACCATGGGCTCATTATTCAGAAGAATCACTCTGCTCTAGCAAGGTGCAATTATTCTCTTGGAGAAAACGAACAAAAGATAAAGAGATAAAACACATTAAAGGATATTGGGCAAGTAGAAGACTTGATTCTAGCCTAAGAATCATATATTTGAGAAGAAACGTGAGAAATATAATTTCAAATAAAATGAATCCAGCCAAGATGGAATAAAGGTAACCTAATTTCCCTCCCACTGTAACTGGTGGCTGGTCCACAAATCCCTGTTAGAATAATAACAGTAGCCTCTATGATGCGGCATGACCTGGGTGCCCAGGTACAAAAAAAAAGTACCAGATTCCTGGACGTGGGGACATCTTGAAATCGACCTTAAGTCTTTTTTTTTTTTTTTTTTTTTTTTGGATCTGGGTGTCTATAAGTAAGTAACAATGAACAGTCCAAGGCCATTTGGTAAGCATGAGAACAGATGCAAGTTAAACGACCCCCCTGCGCCTGGGGAGACACAACCACACAGAGGTGGCGGCACTGGAACCAAGAGTTGAGGCTAAGGAGCTTCCCCTACACTGAGAAGGATACTGGCAGGAATGAAGTGCAGTGTCGCCCAGGGCACAGGATTGCCAGAGAACGTTCCCGTCCCTAAAGTGAAGACAAAGGTCCAGTCCAAGTGCATCTTGGAGACTGGTAGCCAAGGAAGCTTGACTTTCCAACAGGTCACCGGCTCCATCATGAAGGCATGTCCATGTCGTGTAAGAGCCTGGCTTCCAGTCCACAGGAAGGAAGGAACAATGAACGGATGTGCTTTCAGTATAAAAAGGGTTTGTGTTTTTGTTTTTATGTGACGATATTAAGGATAACATAATAACTCCCCTTCACGCATCTACCCAAAATTCCTTCTCTGATAAAACAGTTTTAAGTAGAGGGGTAATTAGTAAGTGATCATATTAGCATTTTAAACGAGTCACTAAGGTGGTGATACGTGTGGATGTTTGGGTGATAGAAGATAAGGAATGTCACTCGCAATACTGCGGGGAAGGAATAGTCACCCAAACTAAAGCAATCTCAGTGGGAGTAGGTAGATGGGGAGTCCAAACTAGAGACATTTAGGATTATATAACTGAGGGGACCCTTGATTGCAACAGAATTACAATCGGTTAGAGGCTGTGAGGTCTAGCTGAGGTAACTCCTTTGCGGGGAAATTAGAGAAGATTTTTTACATCAGAACGTCATTCAAGATGGGCTCAGATGCTGAGATGGGGCAAAGAGTATTTTAGTTGGAAGGAGTATTTAGTTTCCAAGCTTTAGGAAATCATTAGCAGTGTCTGAACAGGAGAAAGGATGCGTGGTTTAGGATGGATCAGAAGGGAGGTGGTAGGGAGGTTGGTTATTAAACTGTTACAATTATCCAGTTGATTGTTAATAAAGAATGGAGCTGGCATGGTAGCAGCTGGAGCAGACAGATGCAAGAGACATCACAGAAGGAACATGTTAGGGGGAAAAACAAAGTTGCAGGATTTCTGGAAAGCCAGAAAGCCTCAGGCTCGAAACTATCAGGTCCTCTTCAAGTTTCCTCTGGTTATCCACACACTTCAGACTGGAGGTAGTAATCTGGGGTTATTCGCACCAGCCTGTCCCATAAAGATGCAAAAGGAGATAGCCAGGTTCACGAACAGACATCTACACAGATGTAAAGATACACAGATAGACTGATACCAGTGTTCACCAACTTGTAGATCCAGGCACAGTTTACAATTGGAAAGATGCCTGTTTGTTATTCCAGAACTCAAAGGTGCATTACAAGCAGGGAGAAATGACTCCAAACTTTGGCTCCAGATACTTCTGAAAATCTGGGTGAGAGGTCAGAGTGAGTGGGATAAACGAGGGTTCGAACATTTCCAAACCAGTTCTTCCATCTCCCCACTACATAGCACTACCAGTATAACAGGCTTGCCTGTTGATTGAACAGAAGGACACACCCACTCCTTCCCAAATGGCCCGAGTGCATTGACGTGCACACAGAAATCCAGTCTTAAGCCCTCTTCCTAACCAGGCACAGACGGCACTGTGAGTGACCTTATGTGGTGCGGTCAGCCATGCTCGGGCTCTGAGCTTCTGTGCGGTTCCAGATGTTTCTAAGCCTTGGGCTCAGGACACTACACTACTCCTAAGACTTATATGAGAGCTACCATTCCCTGCTGAACACAAGCAACCACAGTGCGATGGTGAAGGCAGTTTGCTCATTTCACAAATGCTGATCACGCTTTCAGTCACCAGGTTCTTTGTTCTGCAACGACTCTTGAATTACTGGGTAGCTAAGTTGGGTTTATTAGTTAATGCTATATGATAACAGAGCAGTAACAATTAATTCTGTCACATTCCAAAGGACATAGTAGAAGGCTCTGACACCGTGGTTTAGAAGGCAGAGGTAATGATGGCCCTACCTGATAATTGCATGGTTTGTCTATCTCTGTAAGCATGCCCCTGAAATGATGCCTTGCAGCTTTCTTTGAGAAACCTGGGAGCCACGGGAACCTTCCAAGGGATTTACCTATAAAAACCTGAGCTTTTATTAGAAACACAAAGTTAAGATATTATCCACGGCAATTTTAACTAGAAGGATAAAAAGGATTTCAAAGGAAGATTAATGCAACAGGTACTGGGACCTCCTCTAGGAAGAAAATACTTTGTTCTTCCAAATTTTATATATATATAGTTTTATTGAAGTATAGACAGTTTACAGTGTTGCATCAATTTCTGCTGTACAGCACAATACTTCAATCATATAAGAACATACATATATTTGTTTTCATATTCTTTTTAACCATAAGTTACTACAAGGTATTGACTATAGTTCCCTGTGCTATATAGTATAAAATTGTTGTTTATCTGTTTTATATATATCAGTTAGTATCTGCAAATCTCGAACTCCCAATTGGATTTGAATTAAGTGAACAGCATCTAGTTAAGGCTTCCTGTGTGGGGAGGTGAGGAAACACGAGTGGTCTCTGGCCCATTGTATCTGGCTACCTGCCCAAAGAGCTCCAGTCTCCCTGGTTCTGCTGTCCTCACACGATAATCAAAGAGCTTGAATTAGAGTCACGACCTGGGTTTGAATTTTGCCTACCTGTGCCCTAGTGATTTTAGATAAATTACTTACTGCATCAACTTCGGGTTTCTCACCTCTAAGTTGGAACGAATAACTAACTTAGGTGATTACTGACATAGTGTGTAAAAATGCTTTGCAAACTCTAAATACTGAAACAAAAATCATTCTACCGTGTATTTGTTATCTGATTCACTATGATCGTAGTGACGCAACATATTGTATAAAAAACACTAAAATGTCTTTAATCAGAAGGTTATGAAATGAAAACTACATATTCATTTCTAAAGCACCACATTTTAGCATTTTGCCATCCTCCCTGTTAACGGAGTGCCCTTGCAGCTGGATGTTAATGCAGACGCCGTGTAGCAAAGCCATGTGAAGAAACAGTGTCATAGCTAAGTACAAAAATATTATGTAGTCAACCCTGGTTACTGCAGAGATGATGAAACAAAATATGTCTGAACTGAAATAAAAACATCTCCAGCATCATGTTCTCCAGTAACCTTTCATGTCCCAGAAGAGGAGGTTAAAAGGGATTCTCTCACTAGTCTTAAAATATGTGTCTATCAGATGGAAATATCTGTAATAATGTGCAGAATGCTAATGTCATTTCCTGTTACAAAGAAACAAAACTAGCCAGGTCTTGATGGCGATTTTCCCCAAATATCTGACTCCCCAAAGGATGTTTTAAGTTTATTAAAGGGGACATGAAATGAGAACTGGCAATAGGAAAATAATAAGAGATGCCTGGGGTTAAGAGTCTTTAGAAATTTTCTTAGGGCTTTGGAACCAGACCAGTGTCTGCTCAAACCTGACACCAAATGTAACCTCTCCCACTCCCAAGCCAGTTTGGATGAAAACCAGCTCCACTCAGGCTTAACTGCATAAGAACCTGCATTGTCATTCCCAGACCTGTTTAAGCCCTTTTAATAGATCAAGTCAGGATGGCATCCTCATAATTTAGAGTTGTGAATAGTACGCATAAAGCCTTCAATAGCATCTAATCATGACATTTTCTTTTCTCTTCCCTAAGACCATTATTCCATAGAGGTCCAGATTTCCCCAGCCTGCCAGTCATTACAACTTATAAGCAGCCCAAGCCCATTTGAAAGCCATCAAGTAGCTAATTTGCCAAGATAGATTCAAAAGACATGAGACAGCGTATGGTGGTGGTCTCTCTGGCTCCCACCACACAAAGCCGAGTTCTGAAGCACACAGGGGACTGCTTTTACTGATGGTGGGCTATTGTTTAAACATTGATTGCCTCTTTTTCCTGCCATTCACTTTTTTCCCTTCCCCGTACTCTACAGAATTCATTCACAGCCCATCGGCTGGAAGTTCTGCGCTCAACACACTGAGAAAATAAGCCATTTATAGGTCAGAGCTAAAGGGGGAAAAAACTAATAACACTCTTAGATATTAACTAAGCCTTCAGTGAATTTTTCTTATCTACTCTAACGACTTACATGCTTTTTATGCCAATGAACTCTGGCACATACAACAGAAAATGAGGCAATTCATGTCGAAGACTTTTCATAATGTGAAAAAAAGAATTATAGAAATGTAGGGTATTTGAGGAGTAGATGGCATATTTCATTAGGGTCTAAAGACACCCTGGGCCACTCCCTCTCCCCACTTTGCGCAGAGCAAGTACATGCTGACTGGTGATCCAGGGAAGGATGAAAGATTTTAGAATCAGACTGATGTGTAAATCCTGAGTTGAGATCATGGATAACTTAATTTCTCTGGGCCTCAATTCCCTATCTGAAAAAAAAGGGGGATAACATTACCTAACCTACAGGATTGTTGGCAGTGATAATGAACTAATTTACATAAAATACCTCACAAGCTCTGGCACATCGTGAACTATCGATAAATAGTAGCCATTGTTATTGTTTTATTGTTACTATTTCTTTCTATTCTGGGCAGTAGAGGCTATTTTTCCTCATAGACGGTAACACAGAAGAGTCCTAATAACAAAAAATGCTTAAATGAGATAAACAACAAGGTCCCACTAGGCAAGTATCGTGTAGTTCATCCAACACACCTTTAGTGTTTTATAGCCCTAACCCCAGAGAGATGCATTCTTTGACCCAGGGTCACACCAGTGACTGACTGTGGAACCTGAACTCCATCCCCTGATCCTGGGGAAAACACCATGAGGTGACGGTTGCGTTGGGAACCTTTGTCCTGCCAGTGAAATAAACGGAACTCATTGCAATTTCAATGAAGTAAGTGTAAAAGTGAATTAAAAATGATTTCTGTAGAGACATGTTGTCCTGTGTGTAAACATACAGTATGACTTTTAAATTTAGCTTCCATTATAAATGGAGTTGAATATAAATTCACTGCCCTTGGGAAGTGGGACTGGGATCAGCTAGTGGAGGGGAGCCCGTGGAGAAACATCCTAACCACCTTTCTTTCCCCTAAAAGAAAGCCATTTTTTTTTTCCTTTTTCCTTTGACCCACCAGCCATGATAGCTTTAGTCAAATAGCTACATTTATCTATTAAACATATATCATTGCTCCTAGCGTTGCTTTGGTTTATTATTTTAGTTCCCTAAATATTAAATGTTGCAGAGTAAACAGAGCTGCACACACAGGACTTCATAAGACACAGAAAATTTACACCTTTTGCATAACCCTGGTGTCCTGTAGCCATGGAGACACTCCCAGCACATGGAGCCAACACCTCACACAGTTCAGCCCATCTCGTGAACTTCCTCCCTGATCTGACACCCCTCTCCAACCAACAGACGTCTCCCCAGCCCACAAAAAGAGCCGGTGCGGCAATTGCTCATGCTTTACAGCTCAATAAGCCAAAACAGGGAACAGAGCCGGTAGCAGGGATGTGTAGTGAATAGACAGAGAAGAGGCTTACTTTCTCAGCTTAGAAAATTCCAGGACTGTCGCCTCTTTCTGTTCATTCAATGGCTCCCCTCAGTTTGGTCTTTCCTTACCTTCCAGAAAATCACACTGGTGCTAAAAAGGTCTTTCCTACTTTTACAGCTTCCATTTGAAGGGGCTCACTGGTCACCTGGGGCTTTATCTGACCACTGTTTCATTTGAGATCTTGCCTCCCAGGGTCCCCTGTGCTAATCACTCACTATTACCGTCGTTCCTCTCGCCTCTTTCTTTAAGCACAATACCAGGTCCTGATTTCTCATTTGCACCTGCAAGGATGAAGCTGCAGGTGTTTATCTGCACAGAAGTCACCAGAAGTCAGTGCAAACCAGGGCAGCTCCCTGAGCAATGAAAAATTCATATTTAGCAGAGTTCCGGACTCAGGCAGTGTTTCTTTCTGATTATATTGACTCATCTGCGTGAGGTGTTATTTAATTCCCGAGGTTTCATGATAAATTGTATCGAGGCCATTCATTTTATTCCCCAACGCGATTTGTGATTCTGTTACATGAAAAGACATGATATTAAATAAAAATTAGTCTTAATATTAGGTCCCTGTGTTCTCTAGGCAGGAAACTCATGGCCAAGAATTCTCATTTACAGCCATACGTCTTTGCTTTGAAAACCGTGATAGCAGAAAAGTGCGCAGAGAAGAAGGAAACTGTGCTTCAAAATGTCAAACAACATCTGTTTCCCATTTCTGAGAATTACCGAGTTTTCTCCAGCCCTTTAACCCTTTAGCCCACATTGTATCTGTCCCTTCATAGTTTATGAGTTTTATCTTCAGAAGCCTTTCAGTAAATGAAACCTGATATAGAAAGTGAATCTCTGCTGAAGGTTCGCTGCAAGGATTAGGGACAAGATTTATGAGAACAACACCACTCATGCTGTGACACTTTAAGATTGTGTCAACATTTTAATTATAAACCTATGCTTCCAGGGGTCCAGACACAGTCTGTTTAAATAATAATAATAATAATAATAATAATAATAATAATAATAATAATAATAATAATAATAATAATAATAATAATAATTCTCCAGCTTTAAATTTGGAGGATAGGAGAGTCATGGGAGGATCCAAGTTTGGTTGATTCGAATTTGGAAAAGCAGTAGGTGATTGACCTTTGTGATGTGTAGAGAATTACATCCCACAGAATTGGGGGGTTTAAACTTTAAGACTGGACCCCATGGTCAAAACAAAAATGGAATGCTGAGATGATAAGTTAAATCATTAGAGAAAAAAAAATCTAAATGTGGTTGTTTTGGAAAGCCACAAAGTGAGTCAGTATTTTAATATTTCTTTTGAGAACAAGGCAGAAGCTATTTTATTGCGTGCAGTAGTGTGTCTGTCACGTTATTCTTTCAACTATAATTTTAGGTCCACCAGGGAGCAGTGGTTTCTTCTCAGCAAATCCTGTGCCATCTAAACAAAGATCTGACAGAAAGGTACATAGGAATCAAGGTCAACCCAAAACAAGCAGTGCGTGTAGGAGTTTACCTTTGGTACCCACCTCCTTACATTTCATTGCCCTCCTCCGGATGCTCCAGCTCCTCTGTCTTGCCCTCCTCAAGCCCGTCATCCCGAATCAGGGCTCTGACCTCAAGACTACCCCCGCCGCCCTCCTTACCATCTGATACCAGCCTTCAGTCAAAATGTGCTTGTGCAACCTGATTGGTTCAGAGCCACCAATAAGGTTAGAAAGGATCTACCAGGTTTTTACTTATTTACTGGCAGCCGCTAAGTCCTAAATTGTTGTCTGTCTCCAAGATGGCTGTATTTCACCAGGGGCAAAGCTGGTGGAATTTGGGAGCATCTTTACAGGTGTAGTGGGAAGGTATTTTTAAGCACTCTTTAAAAAGCATTGCATAGGCAATGGTTGACCTCTCCTATTATTAAGAGGTTTAATTAGTATTTCCATTGTTCTATACCATGTAGAAAATTGGTCATAAAATGTAAGTTCCATGAGAACAGAGTTTGGCTATTACGTTCCTTGCTAAATACTTAGCACCTACGACCTAAAACGTTGTAGATATTCAATAAATATCTGGTGAAGGAAGACATCAAATACCTCTTTATCCGTCCTGAAAGCCTCAGCAATAAGTAACTTGCAAACCACATTTCCGCAATGCAGAAAAAAAATAATCTATTACGGTAAAGAAATGGTTATCTAAGTGCTGGCATCTAGAATGGGCGATGCAGGAACGATTCACATACCAAAATCAGTGAGCCACGAAGAGAAATACCAGGAGCAATGTTTGCTCTTTTTTCTGACTTTTAAATGCCACCCAACCCTTTACAATGGAAAATTTGAAACTGAAAGAGAGGTGAACTTTTCTACCTCACCTCCTGTCTCCTGTTTCTCAAATATGAAAAAAAAATCTCAAAACTGCTTTGCCAGTGTAGCCAACCAGGTTGTAAGTGCCTTGAAGGTAGGGCAGGTACAATTTCTGAGTCACTTTTTAGACCTTCAGAGGTTCCGAACGGTGGGCGGCCCACAGCATGTGTGTAAGGAAAATGTCTTACGTTGGAGGGCTTCTTAAGAATCGAGGCGCTCTCTTCCCCTCTCCTGTGCGGCAAACTTTTCAGCTAAATGGCTGAGGAGCATCAAAGTCGGTTTTTATTATCACCTACTCTCTTTCTTCCTCTGCCAAGCCTCTGATGAGGGGAGAAGAGGAGAGACGAGGAGAGAAGACAAAAAGAGAGACGGTCTAACAATAAGGCCTTCTAGGGACTTAGATGTTATGAGCGCTCGCGGAATCTTCACGGAACGTTGATCCGTGTTGTTTAACTTTTCTAAAATAGAAATATTACCTTTTATAAGGCAAGGGGGTGTTCATTTGTGAATTAAGTCTCATGCCACTGTTAGCCAAGGAACTCACCTCGGCCACTTAGCTACCCTTGGTGGGTCCCTTCCTTGTACCTTTGAAAAGCTGAACCAGATGATCTTAAAACTAGTCCCAGAGCCGAGATTTTACACTCTTTCAACCATCTTCCGCTGTGTCTACGCGGCCTTACTGGAGAACTTAAAATGTGCTCCAGTTTCCCATAAGCCCTCTCATTCTACTCCAGTCAGCCTGCAGAGTTCCGGCCCTCTCCATGGAAAAGAAGGGGGCCCGATCTCTTGGAAGCTGGCACTCCTCTGGCCCCTTGGAAAGAGGGACACCCTCCATAGAATCCAAAATAAATAAATAAACAACTGCCTGGCGCTCCTAAGTGTTTATGTCCTTAGCCTTCACAGCAGTTTCTCCGGGAGAAGAATTAAAACACGTCTCCACGCACCGGCACAGCCGTGGTCTGATTTCATTCCAGCAACTAAGGAACAACAGTGACAAAAGCGGGGCTCTTTTTTGTTGTTGTTGTTTAATTAAATTCTTTCAAGCCGTGTGGAGCAACACTGCTGGGCAGATCTTGTAAGAAGAGATAATTAAAACACAAACAAACTAGCTCTTTCGTTTGGAATAGCAGCCCGCGCACACGCTCGGGCCGGCTAGCCCCAGCCGGACCCCCGGGGAGCCGGGGCGTGAGGGCCGGGTCGCCTTTACAAACAGGTGCAGCGGCTGGTCAGCCGCCTGGGAAGCCCTTCTCGCTGGGAATCGGGCAGGATCTCTCGGGAAAGTCAGACTTTCTCTGAGACGTTTCCAGTGGCGCCGGGCCGATGAAATGATGCCCCCAGCAGTAGACTCTCAGTAGATGCAGGGGTCTCAGAGAAAGAGCTTCCTCACTCTGCAGCCTCGGCTTGAGGTGAGCCCGTCAGAAGCCTCTAGACCCTTAAAAGGGAACAAAAATGAGAAAAAGAAAAATATTTGCACACATGTACGTTTCCCCCAAACGCCAGGAGATTCAGTGTTCGGATTCCACGTGTCAGATGATCTGATTCGGAGAGAAATATCGGTCTTTCCACACTATTTATGATGTTTGCAGGGGACGGTCGGTACAGCTGGCAGCCTCATTAAATGCAGTACGGGACGTTGCCCTGTGTGAATTCTCTGCGACAGCTCTGAGACCACGTAGCTTTTGGAGTGAGATCAACCCAAAATTGAATCGCGTCTTACCCTGGGGTCTTGACAAAGTCACGGCCCTTTCTGAGCATCCACCGCCTCACCGTGAAGTTGACGAGGGTGAGACCTGGCCCTGGAGCAGGTGTTGGCCACGCTCACTCCCGGGGCCTGGCTGACGTCAGCACAGCTGTGATGGACAGCTCCAGGCACGTTCAAAGGTGTCCCACCTTGGGCAGAGCCCCGGTGTCTGTAGATTTTCTGCCTCCTGGCTTTCTCTGAGGGCCTTGGAAACCAGTCCATTCATGCACCAGTCCAGCCTAAAGTACAGGGAAATTACCATCCCACCCAGCCAGCTCCTCCCCGGGCAATCTTGAACCAATGGGAGACAGCGGCTAGTTACTGCATGAACGTCTGGCTTCTCAGCTCTCTGGGAGGGCAGCTCCTGAGTGATTTACGTGACCATTCTCTTGTCCCTCCCTCCCCCGATACTCCGTCATTTCACATTCCTCCTCCTGCACTGACTCCCAGATGAACTGCTGTCATCCAAGTCCACGTTTCAGGTTCTGCCCTAGAGAAACCTAAACGGGGACCCTAAGACGTTTCTCATGCTTTTCGCTGTATTTGTTGCATGGCTTAAATAAGATAACAGATGGAAAGATTTCTCTGTAAACTCTCAGCATATGGGCAAATATCGGTTACAAATATGAAAATGTTACTAGCCATTCTTTTAAGCTAAGTTTACACGGAAAACATAAAAATTATGCTATTATTTTATGTATTTTTCCTGTTATGACCATGCTGTATTTGTTATGTTTATAAACATGTTCAGGGCACCAAAACTATATGCAGCATTAAGAAAAGATAAATCAGTGGGCAGCTTTGAGGGAGAGAATTTCCCACATCCTATTCGGTCTCTGGAACTTTGCTCTGGTGTGTACTTTCTTTGGAAAATCTTCCTTAACCCCATACTCCCATCTAAGTCCTACTCATCCTTTAATACTTAGCTCATTCGTTCATGCATTAGTCACCAGTGTTTATGGGATGTTGCTATATGCCAAATGGAAGTATATTCTAGCATTTTCCACCTCAAAGATGCAAAATCCTTGACCTTGTCTCCTTCTCGAGCTACTCCCCTGGCTCTCTCCTCCCCTTCTCAGCCAAAATGTCTCAGGACAGTCCACGTGAACTCTCCTAACTGGCTCATCTCCCACAGCTACTGCTTAACTTAAAACTTCTCTTAGTAAGGTCAGGAGTTGCCTTTCTATGGACAACAGTCTCATTTTACTTGACTTCTAGTAACACTTCACACTCTGGGCCACTTGCTTGTTCTTCTCAGAGTGCACACAATGATGTTCATCAATTATTTGTCTGTCTGTTAAATGTCAGTCGCCCATCAAGGGCCATGGGAGCAGGAGCTGTGTCGGCTTGGCTCACCCCTGTCATCCAAGTGCCTGACATTTATATATTCACTTAGTTACCCATTTTTTTATTTAGCCAGTCAATCAACAGATGTGATCTGAGCATCTACCATGTGTCAGATGTGAAAGACATGTCCTGCCCTCACTGGAAGTTACCGCCTAGCGGAGAAGATGACTCTCAAGTATATAATGAGAACTACCTTTGACCTCAGGCCAAGAAGGAGCTGGTCCTCTCCCCTGGCCTCCTAGATCCACTGCACAGACACTGCTGCACAGTGTTTAGTCACTTGCCTCCCTCCTCCACTGGCCTGAGAACAGAGATGTTTTTCAGTTTGTATCTTTATCGCTAGTGTTTGGCTTGAATGCGAGACACATAGCAGTACTCCGTCAATGACAGCTGCATGTATTGGTTCAAAAACATGATGAATTAAGGAACGATCTGAGACTTGTAATTTTTTTTCCTTTTTATCGATCTTTTTTTTCCACATTTCCACCACAACTGTCCATTCACAAACGCAAACAGTACGAATGCACTGAAAGTCAACCATGATGCTAACATTTGCAAAAGGCTTCCAGAAGTCTCCATTTCCATTAGCAAACGCATCCTGACAGAACCTCAACCAAAAACCCTGGGCTGGGACATACCTAACTTCCACTAGAAAGAACATCTCCTCTTAACAAATATATGGATTTCTAACTAACATCTGTGGACGGCTTGGAACAATTGGGCACCAAGCCTTAAAGACACAACGCGTTACTGGCTTCAATCCACTGTAAAGATAAATTTGCCAATTCTTAGGAAAGCATGAATTACGATATCTGTATTTTCCAAATCCCGGGTTGCAAAACAGATTCTAACAGTGGATTTTTGTTTCTTGGGTGTAGTTTTATTATAAGACTTGGCAATTTAATTAATTGGATTCCAGGGTTTTTTTTTAATTGGAATTTCCTGAACTTGGAGATTCTTTAAGGAGGAAAATTGAGAATGAACATTTCAAGTAAAATCTGACCTAGAAAACAATGGCTCAGAGTCACCACGGCTGTAAACCACTAGACGTAAACTACAAACCACAATAATTTTTTGAGCCATCGTAAGTTTTGCAAATGCTTTATTTTAACTTAAGTTTGGCTTAGTAAATAGGTCTGGCATGGTTTTCGGGACTGCCAACTGGCCCAACTGCCAAAACCTATCCTTGGTTCATTTGTTACGGGCTGAAATTATACCATTAAAATATCATTCCTTTGGCTTAAGGCTTGGTTCTCTATGAAAATGCAAATATCAATGGGAAAGGCCACACCTAAAATAGTGACAGTCATTTACTCCTAACTCCTGTCCCAGAGTTTAAATATGAATAGAAAAAAATAAAAGGAAGGATAAAACACAGGCCCACTTAGAGGAAATGAGTCTTAAAAATAAAATCTGGAGAGTCTACATCACAAGGACATCTTTGCCTAAAACTCTGTCCTGGAAAAAAATACTTCTGGATCCCTGGGAACTGAGCTGTGTCAAGCAGTCTTTCTAGATGCGCATGTAGAGAAGAAAAACATAATCCGCAGGCAAGTCTTCCTGGAGACGTTTCTTGAAGTTTCTCTCGTTCCTTCCCCCGATTATAATAAACGGCTGATAATCTCAAAGTAAACTGCTTCTGATGTCTGTCACTTATTACTAAGCTGCTATATTTAGCATTCCTAGATAAATAAATTCATTCCTGGCCAACCCTGGAATTAAAGAACCCAAAAAGAGCTTTAGGAAATTCCCCTAGGTAATTGATACTTTTAACTGAGTCAGTCTTGGATTAAATACCTGAAATGAACTGTGAAGATGAGATGTAACTCCTAGGAGCCAACCACCCATGGCCAAAAAAGAAATCATCTGACGGCTTATTGCCTCAGAAAATCAACGTATCAAATATCCTATTCAAATTGCATCTTAAGGCGTGAAGAAGGAAGTTGAGTATAAACTCACTAAGATGATTTGGAAAGGAGCTACCTCGGTGTCATTAGAGAACTTGACCTTGATTCCGTTTCCTCCTCTGCCTGTCAAGTGGGAACGGAGTTTTCCTGTTCTTTCCATGAATGGCTTCCTCCCCGCACAGAACAGAGACAGCCAGGACAAGCACTGCCTGCTGGGCTGCACAGGTTTATTAGGACTTGGTCTCCACCTGAGGCCACGCCTCTCAGCCCGGACTCCCCTTCACATGGTTGTGTCTGATTGATGGCCGAACTGAAAGTAGACATTCCACACGGATCAGAATTGTGGGACACGGTCACGCACTGGTCACTCTAAACCACCAGGCTTGTCGATGATTAAATGCTTATTGGGGTGATGTCCCCCTAGTCAAGCAATAAAGATTTTTTAAGTTTTCTGTGATCAAGGCAAAGTGATTACCTGAGTGGGGGACCCAGACTTTAAAGCGATAGTGATGAAAATCTCTTCTGCTTAAATTTAAGGAATCAGGCTTAAAAATTATAGTCCTCTATCATAAAAGCCTTGACCAGGGCTGACTTTGTGTGTGTGCATATGACTTAAACAAATAGCATGGCATTAAGAATAGAAAAGCTGACATATACATTCATAGGATTACACACAGCCTTCTGAGAGTAAGCTTTCCTGACTGTGGGTGAATCCTGTAAGACCAAGGTGGCCCATTTTGCCCATTTGTTATCTGTTTTGCACCAGAGGGGAGGAAAAAGAAAGAAATGACATCATAGGATTTTAAATGATAAGACCATCCTGCTCCAAAAGAAAAATATAAAAGTAGCTCTCCTCTGGGTCCCAAATTCCTTCCCTTACGCCTTGTTACCCAAATGAGTCCCAATTCCCAAGGCATCACTTCCCACCTTCCCACCACTGCCCTCCCCTCACCCTCTGATGTCTTCATTTGATTTGAGCCCTTTCCACTCAGAAGAAAACAATTGAACAATCCAAGGTTACTTCAGACCAAGAGGAAGGTATCTATGCCTTAATATTTCTTCTAGAATGTTTGGAGTTTAAAATATTTGGGAAGCCACTGACCATGTCTTTGTGGAGAAGGGAGAAGAGAAAGAGATATACAGACATCCCACGGCGTGACAGACACCAGAGGAACTGTTTTCACAGGGATGGTTTCATCTAATCCTCACAACAACCTTTGTCTGTAAGCCTAAATGTCCCTTTTTGGAGGTTAAATAAATCCCCTAAGACAACAAAGCTAATAAATGAGAGTTTCAGGATTCCAGCCCAAGTCTGTGTGACTCTCACATGACAGCCTGTGGGTTTTCTGCTATGCCAAACCCAACTGCCCAACTTGAATGAATCTCCTGGCAGCAGGGGGCCGTTAACACTGGGGGATTTCAACACTGGTCCATGAACTTGAGTGATATTCTTGATCAATGAAGAATAACTACACACTCAAGTAACTACACACTCCATCTCTGCGTGAGATTTTCTTTCCCTACCTGCGTTTTTTCTTTGTCACATTCTAGCTTCAGTGCCTTTCCCTTCTGAGCTAGCCTTGCATTTTTTTTAAATCAATTATTATTCATTCAGTCTTTAGACTAGAGATCCTCTAAGGACCTCAAGGCACCGCATAAAAAAATATTGCGTAATGAACGATAAACGTGTGGATTACCAGGCGGTTACAACTGAGAACTCTGCACTCTCCCTTTCTTTCAGTCCTGGGGGAGAGCGGAAGTTCTTATCAGTTGAAATGGGCTCTTTGCCCCATACCTCTGGCCAGTCTTCTCACTCTTCCTAAATATGAAGTGCCTCCCAGAGCTCTTAGAAAATGTGTGCAAATGTGTCCTCTTCCCCTGTCAGGTTGACAACAGTCCCGAGTATGTGCGCAGTTTTACATCTCCACACAGTGCAGAGCTCTAATGTTCAAATACTACTTTTCTCTAAGAACTTGTAAGAGTACCAAGTTTTCTCTCTCTTACTATTTCTTTCTTGGCCCCAAGTAGCCACATTCGTTCCTCTCCAGCACCATGTAGCATACAGAATAAAATGAAGGCAACTGAAAACTTCTAAAAGTACCCTGGAAAGAATCGAGTTAATAATAAAATTTATAATTTCACAAAAGGGGATGTTTGGGGGGATTTCTAGTTAATTGGTCTAACAGTTGGATAAAGCAAAATCTGAGGCTGAGCATAACATATGATTTGTTGCCAAGGAATGAAGACAGATGTATAATGTTGTTTTTAATATTATCTGAGTATATAAATGTATTCAGGAGTTCAAGACTGGGAATAATTTGCTATACTTCAAGTAGCAAGGCTTTAGAAATTCAGTGGGGCTGGACCCTAGCTGTTTATTAAAATCTTTTGAGGGCTTAAAAAATATATATACCAGTGCCTGGACCCTACCCCAAAACAATCAAATTAGAATTTCCCCTGATGATTCTAAATGTAAGCTAAGGTTGAGAATTACAGAGTGGATGCTCATTTTACTGATAAGGAATCAAAACTCACAGAGCGAGGTGGCTGCCTACTGCCTGCCTGTGTGTGTGGCCAAGGATACAAAAGGAAAAGGCTGGAAATAGACAGCAAGAATTAGTAAGTAACTTAAAATGAAATGTTTTTAGGGAGAAGCAAGGGGCGTTGATAGCAGCAGAAGAGAACGGGTGATGGCTGCCAAGGATGAGGACAGTTAAAAAGTCCCCCATGAAGATGTCATCCCTACTTAAACCCTTCATCACTCAGCTTTGTGTACACTAGGGAGCTGGCTTTGGAAAAATATATCCATGAAACTTCTTAATAAAAATTTAAAGTTTGGGGGAAGCAGGACAGAAGAACAAACACTGAAATTCCAGAACCGCACAGTTAAGAAAAACCTCCAGAGGTAAAAGTAAAGGACTCGGCAGAGAAGGTGGTTTTGCCAAGGTTACCACATTTGTGTACAAGTCTCCTGACCTTTGGATATAGTTTTACAAGAGCTGGCAAGTTGAAATAGTTCTTCTCTGAAGGCAATTACAGCCATTTGCCTGCCAGCATTTTCTAGATATTTACTGTCATCAATCCTGCCCATAAAAGAATAAAACAAAAACTTACTCTAAGCTCATTAATGGTAATTTTGTTACATGAAGTTTTTGCCTGGGATTTAGCAAAGCACTTGGCTATGGCTCAATTAATATCAAAATAAACTGTGGACTCCGGTGTCTAATCCTTTTGCCAGGTTCCTCCCCCTACACTCTGACCCAATCCGTGATTCTCACCAAATCGTATCCAAGGTTTTGATGTGCTAATTTGCTCATCCACACATGCTAGCCTTCCTGGGTGTAATTAATAAATATTTAGTTTTGACAAAGGCAGAGTAAACAGAAGTCTGATTCATGAATGTGATCATTGTTTATCCCCCCACCGTGACCCTCACTTGAGATCAGTCTTGAGTCTTATCAGCCGGCTCCTTTTTTTCGCCTTTCGTTTCATTTGCATATCAAATATATCATTTTAAACAGGATCCTCACAGCCATTGCTCGCAGGCAGTCATAAAACCAGTTGCCCACTGGAGCTGCGGAGAAACATCTGTAAAACCACTGTGATTCCGAGAGAAGAATGGGGGACAGGGGATTACCCACCTCTCCTATCCAGACTTCCTCCTCCAGAAATCAACGTCTTTCATGGGTCCTCTTTTCATGGCTGTAATTGATTGATTTCCTTTTTTTCTTTTAATGTACATATTTACTCTCATAAAATTAGAATGGCAACATAGAAGATTCTCCAACATTTAAACTTGGAGCTTCCTGTATCGCCAAAACCTCACCTGACCACTAAGGATGCCTCAGCAGAATCTAAGGTGGCTCAGCCAGAATGCATCCTCATGACAGAGAATTAGTGTTCACTGGAAAATTGGCTTCCATGTACCGTTTTTCCCCTGAAACAATTTCTCCCTAAATTAAGAGCAGGTGGACGGTGGCCACTGATTCAAATCAAGTTCTGTTGTTCCTTAGTATTTGGAAATTGGGATTTACAGCATTATGAGAGATACCAGAACTCTATACATATCATTTGTATTTGGCCTGCCCACATTTACCCACCCACCCTCTATGCTGAATTCACCTTTTCTCATTTACAGTGACACCCTGTTTGCTAGATTAGTCAAGCATTATGTTCAAATCTCTGGGAGGGTTAAAAATATTTCAAAGATTTCAGAATTGTGTTTCAAAGCTGTTTCATTCCTATGACCCACTTCTTTAAAGAGTGCTTTAGAGATGTGATCTTCAGGGACTTGAAAGCAGAATAACCAACCACGTCCCAGCCCTCAGGCGGATGTCTGGCTTTTAAGAACTCCGCACAGAGCTCCAGGAGCAAGAGTAAGAGGAAAACCATCCCATTGCAGGCTGCGTTAATTATGCACCTAAAAGTAACATTGTCTGTTTTTAAAAACATTACAATATTATGATATAAAGCTACATGTCAG